>NC_040043.1:15915832-16064063 GCF_003713205.1 Coffea eugenioides | reverse complement strand
GATAATCCTCTAGTTCCTTTCTTAGCTTCTCTATCTATTCTTCAAAACTTGTAGGAGTAGACTGTGACTTCTCTTTTCGTTGTTCTATTTTCAACTTGATCCATTCATCATATTCCAAAATGACCTTAGGTTTTAATTTGTTCACTTGATCCAAGTGCAGGTTCTGTAAATCATGAAGATTCCCCCAAATTTCTAAACCATGAATCTGACATCCTCAATTTCTTGTATCATCGGAACTCTTTATGGATATTCAAATTGCCTCATGACTCGTTGTAGAATATAAGTGACCAACTTGTTGGTACCTCTTAGAGGGATAAAATTGTACTAAGTAGTTTTGGAAGTCGGATCCCTGACTTTTGTCCAATCCAAAACCTATTGTACTTTATTCAGAGTCAAGCTGTCAAACTCTTGAACAAATTGACTTGGAGATGCCATTCGGTAATACCTTTTGAACCTTTCTCGGTATGATTCGGTCAAATTCTTTGTTGGGAGACAAGATCCCAAGGGTTTGAGTGTTTTTTTCGCCAAATGTTTTATTGTCCACATTTGGAGTATCAAATTTGATGCATAGAAGAACCCCCTTTTCCTTTGACATTCAGTAACGGTTGTGAAGATGTCGGCAATGATAATAGATACCAAAGTGAGCGTCTTTTTGCTGACTTCCAAAAAGAGACTCTAAATCATGTTGATAGTTGAAAACGTGACTTTTTCATACCTTTGCGGGAACAATAACAGATTTATCAAAACTAATTCAAATGTTTGAACACGCTTCTCTTCCCATTGGTCCTTACTTAGGAAGAAATCGGCGCGGCACTATTCATAAGATTCCCTTTTCCCAAATCATCTATACAGAAATTCCAACGGACATGACTTTGCATCCGGATGTCGGTCCATGCTATTTTGCCTCAATCCCAAAAATCTACAAAACTACTCTCTCATTCCACTGGTTGAATACACCATACGATGACCTTTCTCTGGTACTTACAATAGACCTTCTATTTCTTTCAAAGTCAGTGTCAGCTCACATTCTTCAAATCGAAAGACTGAACCCTCTAGATCCCAATACTTAAGTAAAATTTGAATGATTGCAACATTGGGGGACACGTTGAGAAGACTTGGCAAGTATCCCACATACTTGAACAATTTTTTCACCTCATGCAACATATTATTTTTTCAATCCGTTAGTTCTCGAGATATCTAATTTAGCACTCTATAAGGAGCCATGTGAGAACTCGAAATTTTTCTTAATTTCTAGGCATTATTTTATTTTTTTGCGTGCATTTTCTTTATTTTCTTTTACTATATAAATTTTCTACATAATTTTATCAGTAAATATAGTTTTTAAATCATTTTCCTAGTATAAGTTAGTTCATGTGACAATAGTAGGAAATTTTGGATGTGGGACCCGCTAGTGCGTTAAGTGTGAAATTTTCGACCATTCGGTTAAGTTTTGTACTAAGGGAGTAATTTACTAGGTGTTAGGAGATAATTAGAGGTCATCTTGATATAATTACCTTTGGAGAGACAAGAGGATAGGTACAAAATAAAAGGTGACACGTGTCGCGTTTCTATTCGAGGGTGGACTTTTGACCAAGATATTTTTACCTTCTTACAACTAATTTTGACCAAAATATTGCTTCATTTTAACCCTTCTTGGCCGAGCTTCATTAGACAGAAAAGAAGAGAGAAACTTCAACTTTTGCCTTCCATTTCTTGCTCAATCTTGTGAATCAACCAACCAAACATCAAATTACTCCATAAAAATCCCTTGCTAGGAGGAATCCCAGAAGGTGGTGGAGTGGTTTTGAAAGGGAAGCCCTAAGTTGCTAGCTTTCTTGAGTTTTGAGGTAAGTTGGATAAGAAAGTTCTCTCTTTGCTTTAATAATGGTTAATTAGTGGGTTATAGTGCCTAAATAGGTTATTTTGTGGAAGATTTTATGGGTTAAAGTAGAGTTTGATGAATTTTAGAATTTTTGGTGATTTTTCTGATTTTATATGATGATTATTGTTGGGACATGGAATGGTAGTTTGATATGGTGTAAAATGAAGTTCTTGTATGTTAGTTGTGGTTGTTTGCGGAAAATTTCCGCTTGTAGGGCAAATTTCAGTTTTAGGGTTTGCTATGGTTGGTTGTTGAGCCTTTAAGTGGCTAAGATTGAAGGGTATTGTAACATTCATTAAGTGTGTTGAACAGCCTATAAATTGTATGTGTTGTTGGTGGTTGTTTGTAGGATGGAAAAGTATGAAATTAAGGGGAAATGCTGTCCAAAGTTTGAGGATATTGAGTTCCTTTGAGTTTGAATTGAAATTGGGTAGAAATGAAATGTTTTGGGGTTGTTTATGCTTTTAGCACCAAATGTTCCTTAATTTTCCTTTCTAGTTATTTTTGGTCTTGCTTTAGTAGTTCCTTGAATAGGTATTCGACTCGTGTTCGGGTCTTAATTGTTATTTCTTACTTGTTTATAGGGCGTGCCGGTGATCTGAGGCATACGTCGGATGGAAATTTGTGAACGTGCTTTATTTGAACGGGTGAGTGTACCGTTGTATGATTTGATGCTTACATGGTTGTTGTATTTGAATCTTTGGACTGAATGACTGTGAATTACGTTTTTGAGACGAGAGTGTACTATATCACTCCTGTCCTCTTATTTGTATATCTGTTTACTGTATGACTGTGCAATTGCTACCTGTACATGATTTGGTGTCGTTTGGAGCATGTGTCCAATGACTTTGCTGTGATATCTGAGCTCAAATCTCATTGGTCGTTAATCGATTCGAGCCGGTAAGGGCCTGGTCGATGAGATAACATACCATGGGGTACTGTTCGTCGAGTGGAGTGTTATCTCCTCGACTTTATGGTATACTCGAGTATTACCCTTTCTGATTCTGTGAAGTGTTCGGGGCCGGTAAGGGGTATGTATGATGGAAGGTAATTGGTGTAAAGTGAAGTCTACGATCATGTTCGTTTCTTCGAATATTGGCGGAGTGTCAACGAGTTGAGATCAAGTAATGCAAAGATGGGAAATTGGCACTTGAGTGCCATCCGTATCCTTTAAATGTGATGTTCCTTGGTATTTAAGTAAGGTTTGTGTGATTGTTAAAGTGTATTTCTGTGATTAGTGACTATATAACCTGTTGTTACCTCATTAGCGAAAACTCATCCCTCGTAAATTTTGTTTTCCTTACAGGATCAACTTTTGGAAACCATGATTTTGAAAGCAAGTTGAGTTAGTTGATATTCTTTTGTTCTTTTGTATAGCTCCTCGAAAGTTGGAACCCTAAATGTATCTCATTTCAATGACACTTTTGATTTGTAAACGTACTCACGTGTGAATATATAAAAGCGTTTCTTCATGTGGTGTGGCATATATACTTGTGAACGTATGATCTCTAGTGACTAGATAAAGTTTATATGTTTTGGTAGAGTTTCGGACGTGTTCGGAATTTAAACAAAGAAAGAAAAAATTTTTGGCCGGGTACTGTTCATCGAATCCGGCCTAGTATCAAGCTAGTTTTCGGCCGGATATGCAGGGGAAATTTCAAAATTTTTTTGAGTTGGCTACTGCCTCCAATCCGGCCGAATTGTGACTTGGCAGGCACTATTCATCTTCAGTTTTGATTTTCGTTTTCCGTTTCGTGGTTGTTGAATTGTTTAAGAGCGTTAATATATTTCGGGATGTATTAGTTTGTGTATAACCGTCTTAGTAGTCCTGGCGAGAGTTGGGCAGGCAGTTCGCTAACCCCTTTGGTACGCCTTAGGGGAAGGTGGGGCTGTCACAGTTGGTATCAGAGCCTAGGTTTAGAAATAACCTGGGCGAACTGTATCTTTGATCCTTAGAATCTTTGGAGTTGTGTTAGGGTGTGCTTAGGTGTTGTTATTTTGTCTAAGCTGTGAACTATGTGTATCTTTCTAGGTCATGGACGGATCTTGTGGGAGCGGAGGTGAGCCGTCATGGAGGCGGTTTCGCGTCATCGATTATCAAGAGAGGGCTGGAGGTCCGATCCGGCTTTGGTATACCATTAGTAGGACTCGATGTTGTAGTCTTTGCCAGAACTATTCCTATGTCGACCATGTTGTTGTAGCGGTGCTAGATGAAAGAAAGAGGCTTAGACGTGCTGCCGCCAGGGATCACACTGAGATGCTTAGACTGAAGGGCATCATGAGGATCCAAGCCGATCGGAGTGAGGAGCTCCAGGGGGACATAGCCATGGAGCAAGAGCGGACGAATGCTCTTAGGGAGCAGCTCCAAGTAGCCAACAACCGTCTTACGAATGTGGTTAGGGAAGTTAGGGATCGGTCTCGCGGCATCATTATCGAGTGTGAGATGCTAGTTCAGGGGGTGCTTGAGGCGAGCGTACAGGTGGAGGCTCCGGGTGTTGGGGCACCTGGAGAGGGGAACGCACATAGTTCTAGCCATGGGGAAGAATCCGTGGGCTCAATAGAGAACTAGGTTAGAGCTCCTTCGAGTTATGTTTTGATTCCATGTGGGGTATAGTTAGTGAAGCTCTTAGTTAGCTGCTTTTGTGTTTTGACCTAGCCTTGTATATTGTATTTTTGGGATGACCCCGCTACTGTCATGGGATTACTTTTGTATGCTACTGTATGACTTGTTTGATACCTCTATGTGTTATATGTATAAATGCTTCTATTTGGTGCTTATTTCTTGTTATTTGTTTACGTTTATATATTGCTTTAATATTATACTTGTGCTTCGACCCTAGATTGGATATTATCGATGGAGGGTACTCGTAGTGGTCCGGGCTGTGGACGTGGAGTTAGACAACCTGCGACTGAAGGGGGTAGTCGTGAAACCATGCCTGAACTAAATCCTGAGCCTAGAATTGACCCTAATGTCCAAGTAGCCGCTGCTATTCAACGAATGACTGACTTGTTGGCCCACGTAGTGGAACAACAGGGCCAACCCCCTGTTCATCAACATGGTAACCCTGGCAATCATCTAGAGGGTGAGGACAGAGCTCTCGAAAGGTTCCAAAAGTTCTCCCCACCAAAATTTCTGGGAGGGCTAGATCCAGACATGGCCGAAAGGTGGTTGGAGAAAATGATAGATATATTTGCGGTCTTACACTATAGTGAGGAGAGGCAGGTCACTTTTGCTATCTTCCAATTGGAGAGGGCCGCTCGTTCTTGGTGGAATGTGATACGGACGAAGTGGAAAAGAGAACAAACACCAAGAACGTGGGTAAATTTCATGAGAGAATTCAATGCAAAGTACTTTCCGCCTTTGGTTCAGGAAAAGAAGGAGGACGAGTTCATAAGGTTTCGCCAGGGAACTCAAACGGTGGCCGAGTATGAGAGCCAATTTACGAGACTGTCCAAGTTTGCCCCTGAACTTATTGTAACTGAACAAAGGAGGATGTGGCGATTTATCCAAGGGTTAAATGTGAAAATTCAAAAGGATCTGGCGGTAACCCAGATTAATACTTCTAGTGAGGCAGTAGAAAACATTGCGAGTTGAAAACGCAAGACTTCAAGTTAGAAACTTCCAGGTGAGGAAACGGGGATTTCCTGGAAGTAGTTCTGGGCAAGGGGATAAAGGTAATCCTTCCAAGGTTGGAAGGGGGACCGGAGGAGGAAGATTTTCGGGAATGTCAAGAGGAACCTCGACCAGGGGTGGTCCAGTTAGACGAGACCAACAGAGGAGTGACTCACAGAGGAGCTCAGCTTCTGTTTCTCGGGGTCCTTGTGGATTTTGTGGGAAACCAAACTACACGGAGGACAACTGTTGGAGGAAGGAAAGGAAGTGCTTGCGCTGTGGGAGTGCGGAGCATCAAATTGCAAGCTGTCCAATTTTACCTCGAGAGGCGAGAGTAACTCCGCAATCGTCGAAGGCCAACTCGGGGCAATCTAAGGTGGAAGGGACGAGACCAAATGTGCCAGCTCGGGTATATTCCCTTGAACAACATCAAGTCCCTGACTCATCTGAGATCGTGGAAGGTACGATCCCTGTCTTCCATCGTCTAGTTAGGATTTTGATAGACCTCGGTGCCACCCATTCCTTTGTTAACCCTGATTTTATGTGCAGAATTGATATAAAACCTGTTAGCTTGCCTTACGACTTGGAAGTTAGTACTCCTAAGGGAAACCAATGTTTGATCACAAGTATGATGTATGCTGATTGTGAAATTTGGGTAGGAGAGAGGAAGCTATTGGGGAATCTTATAAGCTTAACTATTCAGGGGTATGACGTTATTTTGGGAATGGACTGGTTAGCTAAATATGAAACCTAACTTGACTGTAAGAGGAAAGTGGTAGAATTACGTATTCCGGGGGAGACGACTTTAAGGCTAGATATAAGGGGTAGCCTAGCCTCATCTGCATTGATTTCGAGTATTCGGGCTAGGAAACTTCTGAGTAGAGGGGCGCAAGGGTTCCTAACTTTTCTTATAAACACTCCCATCGATAAGTTGATGGTAGAGGATGTACTGGTAGTGAATGAATATCCGGATGTATTCCCTGATGAGTTAGTAACCTTACCTCCGGATAGAGAGATAGAGTTCAAGATTGATTTGTTACCGGGGACGTCACCTATTTCTAAAACCCCATATCGAATGGCATCTGCGGAACTTAAGGAGTTGAAGTTACAGTTGCCAGATTTATTGGAACGAGAGTTTATCCGTGAGAGTGGATCTCCTTGGGGAGCCCCTGTGTTGTTTGTGAAGAAGAAAGATGGGACCTTGAGATTGTGTATAGACTATCGGGGGTTAAACAATGTGACCATTAAGAATAAATACCCACTGTCCCATATTGATGAATTGTTTGACCAGTTGCAAGGAGCGGTAGTCTTTTCGAAGTTAGACCTCCGACAGGGGTACTATCAGTTGTTAATTCGGAAGGAGGATGTACCAAAGACTGCCTTCAATTCTAGGTATGGGCATTTTAAATTTACCGTCATGTCCTTTGGATTGACCAATATCCCTGCCGCTTTTATGGACTTAATGCATCGGGTTTTTAAACTCTACCTGGACCGATTTGTCGTTGTGTTTATTGATGATATTTTGGTCTATTCAAAAATCCGAGGGGAACATGAGCAACATTTGAAGTTAGTCTTACAAACCCTAAGAGATCATCAGTTATATGTTAAATTCAGTAAGTGTGAATTTTGGCTGGAAAAGATTTCTTTTTTGGAGCATGTGATTTCGAAGGAGGGTATTACGGTTGATCCGGCAAAGGTAGAGGCAGTGACTGAATGGAAGAGGCCAGAAACTCCCACTGAAGTTCGTGGCTTTCTAGGGCTGGTTGGATACTACCGTCGATTTATTAAGGATTTTTCCAAGCTTGCCAGTCCTTTAACTGATTTGACGAAAAAGAATGGCCGTTTTCTGTGGGACCCTAGGTGTGAGAGTAGTTTTCAAGAATTGAAACGAAGGCTAACCATGGCCCCTATTCTATCTTTGTCCAATGGTAAGGATAGTTTCACCGTTTATACTTATGCTTCAAGGGAAGGATTGGGGTGCGTGTTGATGCAAAATAAGAACGTGACATCTTTTACTTCTAGAAAATTGAAACCTCACGAGCAAAACTATCCCACCCACGACTTGGAGTTAGCAGCCGTGGTCTTTGCCCTGAAAAAGTGGAGGCACTACCTGTACGGGGTAACCTTTGAGGTTTATTCTGACCATAAAAGCCTTAAGTACCTGTTTTTCCAAAAGGAACTGAACATGAGGCAGCGACGATGGATGGAACTCTTAAAGGATTACGACTGTACGATTAACTACCATCCGGGGAAGGCGAATGTAGTAGCTGATGCCTTGAGTCGGAAGGCTCAAATAGCTGGGCTAATGGTCAAAGAATGGGAGATGTTGGGAGCAGTCAGTGAGTGGAACCCTAATTTGGAACATCAAAAGGTGATCTTTGGGAATATCCGGGTAACATCTGCTATTCTAGGTCGAATGAAAGAAACTCAGGAGGAGGATCCGATGGTACAAAAGTGGAAGGAAAATGTAGAGAAGGGAGAATTACCTGATTTCAATGTGAGTCCTAAAGGGATTTTGAGGTATCGGAACCGAGTAGTGGTGCCTAAGGATGAAACTTTAAAAAAGAAAATTTTGGAGGAAACCCATCGATCGAAATATACAATCCACCTGGGAAGTAACAAGATGTACCAAGATCTGCGAAGGTTGTATTGGTGGGATAACATGAAGAGGAAAATTGCCCAATATGTACAATCCTGTTTAGTCTGCTAGCAAGTTAAGGCTGAATATCAAAAACCCTCTGATTTGCTGCAACCTCTTGAGATACCCGAATGGAAGTGGGAGAACATCACGATGGACTTTGTCTCCGGTTTGCCAAGGACACAAAAGGGACATGATGCCGTTTGGGTGATCGTTGATCGGTTGACCAAATCGGCCCATTTCTTGCCTGTGAACATGAAATATTCCCTGGAAAAGTTGGCTCAACTGTATATGAATGAAATCGTGAGATTGCACGGAATTCCAGTGAGTATAGTTTCAGACAGGAATCCTCGTTTCGTGTCTAGGTTTTGGCAGAAATTTTAGGAAACCTTGGGGACCAAACTCAACCTAAGTACCACTTATCACCCCCAGACAGATGGACAATCTGAGCGAACCATTCAAACCCTTGAGGATATGTTAAGGACTTGCATCTTAGATTTTGGGATAGTTGGGGCCAATACATGACCTTAGTGGAGTTTGCCTACAATAATAGTTACCACTCGTCGATCCAAATGGCACCATACGAGGCGCTTTACGGAAGGAAGTGGCGATCACCGATCTATTGGGATGAAATAGGCGAAAAGAAGGTTCTAGATCCAACAACCATTCCATGGATGGAGGATACACAAGAAAAAGTCAATTTAATACGTCAAAGACTCCAAACAGCTCAAAGCCGACAAAAGAGCTACGCGGACAACCGAAGGAAAGATTTGGAGTTCGAAACTGGAGACCGTGTCTTCCTTAAGGTTACACCCTTACAAAGTGTCACAGCGGGTAGAGGAAAGAAACTTCAACCACGATTCGTAGGACCCTTCAAGATTCTCCAAAGAGTTGGAAAAGTAGCATATCGACTTGAGCTACCATCAAGTTTGTCCAGGATTCACGACGTCTTTAATGTCTCGATGCTCAAAAAGTATTACTCCGATCCAACTCATATTTTGCAACCGGAGGAGATTGAGATAGATGAGTCACTCACCTATGAGGAGAAACCTGTGCAGTTACTCGACCGAAAGGTTAAGGAGCTGAGAAACAAGCAAATTCCATTAGTAAAGATCTTGTGGAGAAACCACGGGGTAGAAGAGGCGACTTGGGAGGTGGAAGAAGAGATGCAAAAGAAATACTCTGAGTTATTTGTGAATCAAGGTAAGAAATTTCGAGGACGAAATTCTTTAAGGGAGAGAGAGTGTGAGAACCCGAAATTTTTCTTAATTTCTAGGCATTATTTTATTTCTTTGCATGCATTTTCTATATTTTCTTTTACTATATAAATTTTCTAGATATTTTTATCAGTAAATATAGTTTTTAAATCATTTTTCTAGTATAAGTTAGTTCATGTGACAATAGTAGGGAATTTTGGATGTGGAATCCGCTAGTGCGTTAAGTGTGAAATTTTCGACGATTCAGTTAAGTTTTGTATTAAGGGAGTAATTTACTAGGTGTTAGGAGATAATTAGAGATCATCTTGATATAATTACCTTTGGAGAGACAAGGGGATAGATATAAAATAAAAGCTGTCACGTGTCGCGTTTCTATTCGAGGGTGGACTTTTGACCAAGATATTTTTACCTTCTTACAACTAATTTTGACCAAAACATTGCTTCATTTTAACCCTTCTTGGCCGAGCTTCATTAGACAGAAAAGAAGAGAGAAACTTCAACTTTTGCCTTCCATTTCTTGCTCAATCTTGTGAATCAACCAACCAAACATCAAATTACTCCATAAAAATCCCTTGCTAGGAGGAATCCAAGAAGGTGGTGGAGTGGTTTTGAAAGGGAAGCCCTAAGTTGCTAGCTTTCTTGAGTTTTGAGGTAAGCTGGATAAGAAAGTTCTCTCTTTGCTTTAATAATGGTTAATTAGTGGGTTATAGTGGCTAAATAGGTTATTTTGTGGAAGATTTTATGGGTTAAAGTAGAGTTTGATGAATTTTAGAATTTTTGATGATTTTTTTGATTTTATATGATGATTATTGTTGGGACATGGAATGGTAGTTTGATATGGTGTAAAATGAAACTCTTGTATGTTAGTTGTGGTTGTTTGTGGAAAATTTTCGCTTGTAGGGCAAATTTCAGTTTTAGGGTTTGCTATGGTTGGTTGTTGAGCCTTTAAGTGGCTAAGATTGAAGGGTATTGTAACATTTATTAAGTGTGTTGAACAGCCTATAAATTGTATGTGTTGTTGGTGGTTGTTTGTAGGATGGAAAAGTATGAAATTAAGGGGAAATGCTATCCAAAATTTGAGGATATTGAGTTCCTTTGAGTTTGAATTGAAATTGGGTAGAAATGAAATGTTTTGGGGTTGTTTATGCTTTTAGCACCAAATGTTCCTTAATTTCCCTTTCTAGTTATTTTTGGTCTTGCTTTAGTAGTTCCTTGAATAGGTATTCGACTCGTGTTCGGGTCTCAATTGTTATTTCTTACTTGTTTATAGGGCGTGCCGGTGATCTGAGGCATACGTCGGATGGAAATTTGTGAACGTGCTTTATTTGAACGGGTGAGTGTACCGTTGTATGATTTGATGCTTACATGGTTGTTGTATTTGAATCTTTGGACTGAATGACTGTGAATTACGTTTTTGAGACGAGAGTGTACTTTATCACTCCCGTTCTCTTAGTTGTATAACTGTTTACTGTATAACTGTGCAATTGTTACCTGTACATGGTTTGGTGTCGTTTGGAGCATGTGTCCAACGACTTTACTGTGATATCTGAGCTCAAACCTCATTGGTCGTTAATCGAGTCGAGCCGGCAAGGGCCTGGTCGATGAGATAACGTACCATGGGGTACTGTTCGTCGAGTGGAGTGTTATCTCCTCGACTTTATGGTGTACTCGAGTATTACCCTTTCTGATTCTGTGAGATGTTTGGGTCTGGTAAGGGGAATGTATGGTAGAAGGTAATTGGTGTAAAGTGAAGTCTACGGTCATGTTCGTTTCTTCGAATGTTGGCGGAGTGTCAACGAATTGAGATCAAGTAATGCAAAGATGAGAAATTGGCACTTGAGTGCCATCCGTATCCTTTAAATGTGATGTTCCTTGGTATTTAAGTAAGGTTTATGTGATTGTTAAAGTGTACTTCTGTGATTCGTGACTATATAACCTGTTGGTACCTCATTAAGCGAAAGTTCACCCCTCGTAAATTTTGTTTTCCTTACAGGATCAACTTTTGAAAACCATGATTTTGGAAGCGAGTTGAGTTAGTTGATATTCTTTTGTTCTTTTGTATAGCTCCTCGAAAGTTGGAACCCTAAATGTATCTCATTTCAATGACACTTTTGATTTGTAAACGTACTCACGTGTGAATATATAAAAGCGTTTCTTCATGTGGTGTGGCATATATACTTGTGAATGTATGATCTCTAGTGACTAGATAAAGTTTATATGTTTTGGTAGAGTTTCGGACGTGTTCGGAATTTAAACGAAGAAAGAAAATTTTTTTGGCCGGGTACTGTTCATCGAATCTGGCCTAGTATCCTGCCAGTTTTCAGCCGGATATTTGGCCGGATATGCAGGGGAAATTTCAAAAATTTTTGAGTTGGCTACTGCCTCCAATCCGGCCAAAATCCAGCCGAATTGTGACGTGGCATGCACTATTCATCTTCAGTTTTTATTTTCGTTTTCCGTTTCGTGGTTGTTGAATTGTTCAAGAGCGCTAATATATTTCGGGATGTATTAGTTTGTGTATAACCGTTTTACTAGTTCTGACAAGAGTTGGGCAGGCAGTTCGCTAACCCCTTTGGTACGCTTTAGGGGAAGGTGGAGCTGTCACAAGCCATCTGAACAGAAATTCACTTTTAATACCTTACCTTTGGATTTTACCCCTAAGGATAGTATAAAGTTATAAATATACAAGTTTCATTGGATTACATATCCGAGACACAAGATAACTTATCCCTAATATGAGATTCCCTATGCTGCATTGCCTCTATAGTTGGTGCATGATGACAGTTCATTAAACCGAATAAACATGCAATACGATAATTGGAATATAACCTAGAGGTGCCCCATTTAGATGTCGAGGTAAGTCTAAAATGATATGCAACATATACATAGTATTAATGCAATAACTAAAATTTAAATGTGCTATGTACAAAAAATAGTCTGTCCTAAACGAGTACCATGTTAGGACTCTTATTTCTAGGGTTTGTGAATGCAAGAGAAGAAAAAACAAAGAGAGATTAGTTCAATTGATAAATAACACATAACACGTTGGAATAATAAAATAATACAGAAATATAAAGTAAAGAAAGAGGGGTCAATCCCCCCTCGTGTCTAGTGTTTCAAATAGGGTAAAGTTGACTCTATCCTAGGCGACTTCTAACATGGATGCATGAGGTTAGACTCACTAATGCATTTAGATTCGATAAGGTTTCAGATTTCCAAAACTTCAGACCAAGAGGTGAAGGGTCATCAATCCCAAGACCTTTGGTCGGTGGTTCGAATGATCCCCTAGGTACTGCTATGGACGCAAGGCACACCATCCCCATACTCAAGGAAATCAATCCTAATTCTACAAGAAAATGTGGGATGGCGTCCACGAAAAAATAAAAATAGGATAAAAGTAATGCATGCACGTATGAAGTGCTTCTTTCGACGGAAGGGATTAAATACTATTAAATATATATGGAGATTCTAGGGTAACTATACCTCCTACTCAAGATACAAAGCGCGATATAATACATAAGTAAATAAACGAAAATAAATAAACAAATCATTCATTGCATACACGAATAACGAGGAACGATTACATGTATGAAATGCAAACAATTCTAAAAAGGGAAAAGAAGAAGAAAAAGAAAAATGCAACCTAAAATATTCCCATGTGATATGTAAAAATGTTAGAAAAAGAAAAAAATCAACTAAATCAAGTGCTTGGACTCACTAAAAGTCCCCAGTGGAGTCACCAACTAAGTTGTAGACTCCAAAATTATGATAAATCATTTTATTATTTATTTATCTTTATTTTTATTTTTATTTTATTTTTTCTAAGAAAAATCATTTCATCTTATTTGATTTTTGTTTGATTGTTTTTACAAAAAAATCAGAAAGAAAGGAAAAGAAAGGAAAAACAAAAAAAAATAAGATTTTTTTTTAAAAAAGTTTCTCCCCACGCGCGTGGCATCATCAGCTCCCATTCATACTAGAAATAAGGTACGAGGAGGAGCTGGAATTTGGAGGCATCAAATTCCCTTTATCTCCTTTTCTTTCCTCCCAATCATTGCCAGTACAAGAAGCCACCTCATCTCTACAAGAATGATCAAGAATCTACTGGAGAAAGGCCATGAAATGGCCAAGAAATAGCCAACAAAAACCAGCTCTCATCCTCACCATTGAGGTGAGGGTTTTGTGGTTTCCATTTCATTTAAATAGAAAAAGACGCAGCTTTAGGGCAAGGAGGGGGTTGCAAAAGTCGGCTGCACAAGAATCTGAGGTGGGAGAAAAGAGAAAAAAGAGAGAAGAGATAGAAAAAAAGGAGGGTTTTTGCAGAAATTTTTTGAAAAAAAAAAACAGGTTGACTGACCCATTGTCTTTCGGCTCGATTTTCTCTTTTTATACAGCCTCGTTGGGGGATATCTTGATTTATGGATAATCTAGGATCTTAGTAGAAGAAGTTTCATTTAGAAAATTTTTGAAAAAAAGTGCTGCAACCTCTTCGAATTAAAGCTTGAACTCGCTGCAGTCGTAACTCTTGAACTTTATGCAACGAAGCTTGTTCTTTATCTTCCAACATCTGGATTCGTTTTGCTTGAGATTTGCCACGTTACTTCAGCTCCCTAAAGCGTTAAAAGGTAGCTTATTTCACTCCTTTCCTCTTCATATAAGCCTAGATTCTCACCCAATCCATCGAAGTTTGCTGCACTTGATTGTTTTTTCCTTTCGCTGCTGTTTTCCCTACTCTTGTTGCCGGCCACTAGTTTAGATTCTCATTACATGATTTTTGTGTTTAATCTTGCATTTGGGTGATACGATTTTGTGTTGATGACGAGGTTGCATAATCTTATGTGTTTTGGATCTGAAATTTTGGAAGTCATTTGGGAATGGTTTCTGGGTTTGATGAACTTCCAAAAGTTCAGAAAGCTTCGATTGTTCTTGCATGGAGAAAATCCAAAATTGCAAATTGGCCCCCCATCTTGAACAATTGTGTTAAGGCCCAAAAATTTGTGAAAAATGAATTAATTCCCCCTTTTCAAGTATTGATTTTCCTTTAGGTGTCCTATATATGTTTTGAGTGAATTATTTCTAGATTTTAGGTTATAATTAAGGCTTAAGTATTTTTATTAGATTTAAATTCCTAGTTAAACATTTCCTTTTCTTTTGTTTTGGGTTTCTGAAAACAATTTAGGAAATGGGTTTGGGTTATTTGTTGGACTTTGGGGCAATGGGTTTGTTTGTTTGTTTTTTTTTTTTTAATTTAGGTTATGACATGAGTTTTGGAGCCAAAACCTAACGCTTTTGGTTGAACCAGAAAATGGACCATCCCGTCCTTTTTCTCTAGATTTTCCTTTGGGCCAAAGGAGGTTTCGGCCCAAGAAAATGAATAAAATGGCCCAATGACTTATTTCCTTAAGAACCCAAAAATGGAATTTGTAGTTAGATGCTTGATCTTTTAAGTAATTTCATTGTGGTCCTAAAATTTTGGATTCTTTTAATTAGATCCTTAATTTAATTGTAATTTGATTCCTAAACTTTATTTTTTTTATTTTGACCCCCTAATCTTTGTAAGAATCATAATTTAAACCCACAAAATTTTTAAATTTTGCAATTGGGTCCCTAATAGCTTTGACTTCTTAAGTATAATTTGTTTATCTTCTTTAATTACTAATCATGCTTCATGTAATGTATTTAATTAGTAAATTTTAGAGATTTTATGTTTATTTACATTTCTGTATAATAATAAAATGAATTAGCTATAAGCTTATATTTTCTTTTAAATTGTTAATTAAATTGGAGTCTTGACCATTTTGTTGATTTTGGAGTATAAATAGGGCAAGTTCTACCTCATTTAACTACTATTTTGAGGGAGGTATCTTCTATTATTATTTTAAGTTCTTTTATATGCTCCTATATGATTTTATATGTGATTGTATGTTTTGGGGTACTTTTTCTTTTATTTACTCATTTTAGGTTTTCATTTATTTTATTTAATTTTGATGATGATTTGGGAGGCATTTAAATGCCAAATTGTAATAGATAGGTGCCCAAGAAATGTATTTAGTTAGACCATGTAATAGATAGATTTTATTTTTGCCAAAATGTAATTAGTTAGATAAATATAATAGATAAGTTTATTATTTTTAAAATTCCTCTTTTAGATTATAGTTGGGCTCCCAATGTAATAGTTAGTTTTTATTTGCTTGCATGCTTGTGTACTTATGTGTTTATTCACTTTCTCTAGAGTTTTGCATCTGGATATTATGCCGATGTGTTATGTGCTCTATGTGCGTTATGAGTTTATTTGCTTAATTATGTTTTATATATTTATTAATAATAAATGTATGACGGCACCATACTAGTCCAATGGTAGTTGTGGCTTTTCTCTCCGATTTCTCACTATTCCAACTCTAGTGAGTACTTGTAAAAATAGGCTAGTCCAATGCTAGATCTTTTAGCCCATTTTCGCGCTAGATTCATACCTTCGCGTGATATTTATTGCATCTCATGCATTTTTTTTAGGTTATTTTTATTTGCATGATGCTTCCCTTACTATTATTCCCTTACTCTTTATATGTTTGGATCATCTCATTTAGAATTGCATTTCATTTTAGGAAATTAGATATATATTAGCCCATTTGTTTGACTAGGTTAGAAAAGTCACCCTCCAAATATGGGAAATGAACGAGAACGGTTTTTTAGCCTTAGCACGTTTTCATCCCTTCTATAAGAAGAAAAATTGAGTCACGAATTTTAATTTCCTGTACTCGTCATATTGCATTCCCCTCTTCTAGGTCATGTATATTTAACTATATATCATGATTGCCTTTTTGAGTCTTATCTTTCGTATTTTTCGTGACCTCTTCAAACAATCATTTTTGAACATCATAATTAATGTGATTTGCACCAATTAAATTTTGAATAGACATCTTGTCCCTCTCGATACCCCTTAGGTCTAGATTTATATCCATATAGAAATATCCAAATGTGATAAATTTATAGGTTAGATTAGAAAAATTTTTCGACTAAACCTCGCAACTAATTTTGGTTAGGTTGAAAGGGTGCCTTAAATCAAATTTTTGACTTCACTTTCTTCAAATGTAACTCTTGAACTCTTTTTTCTTATTTTCAAAACTCTGGAGTCATTTAAAAGGGTTTTATTTATTTTTTTATTTAAAATATATTTTTGGGTGATTTGGTACACCTAAACTCGATGTTAAGTGACGATTCCTATTTTTCTTAAAAACTCTTTTTAGACTAAATTTCGGGCCCAAACCGTCGCATTTTCTAAATCCCATTTTAGGCCCTTTTTCTTTATTTATGTTATAAAAATCAAAAATCATTTTTTTTAAACTCATTTCTCTTTTATTTTAAAAAATGAGGCGCGACAAGAGAAACTCAACTGCAATACCATGTCAATCTCATGATTCTCTAATCTCATGTAGTCAAACAGAAGGGAATTCGGTAGACTCAAAACAATTGCCTTCTAATTCTAATCTTGCATCACATTCTATAGCAGGATGCATATTGAAAAACACTGAGCCACATTATTCAATTTTTAGTTCACAAACTAGTTTCAATAAGTATTTAGATTTCTTATGCAAACTACGAAATTCTGCTATCAAACTTGTTTGCATGCAAAACAACCATAGAACTGCATATATTTTATACCCAAAAATTTTCCCATTTATCAATCACGTGGAACAAACATTCAAATCGAGAATATTTTCTTGTAAATTTTAGTCCATAAACATTAACAAGGAAAAACTATGTATTTTCCTTGTTTAGTAAGACGAACTTGGTCACATAATGGTTCACTGCAATTTTACTTTATACCCAGTTCACACTCCATGAAAAGCCAAACATATTAATTGGAATCTAAGCACTGAGCAAATCTTTTATCTTTTCCATTTGAATTGCTTAGCATAAGTTGGGCCGGAGTGACATTAATGCTGAATTTCATAAACATTGAGTCATTGACTTCACGCATGGGACCACAACATACGAAAGTTCAAAAGGAAACAAAGCCGGAATATCCAACAACTACGAAGCAATCATGGACAGCCTTAATTTACATATATTACTTGAACATTCCAGCCAAAGTTATCCCTTAGGTGGAGTCAGTAAGGCCAAGAATCTTTACTCAAGTTGATTACCATGAATCTTACCAAAGACAACAAAACAAATTTGTAACTAGTTACTACCTTGGCCTTCAATGTAATTGACTAGATCAATCACGCCATGTATCGGTAATTCAACATCGGAAATAAATCCACAATGAAGGCAAAAATCTGTGGTATGTAAACTAAATCGACAAAGTGATTCAGAACAAAAACACTAACTTTAATTCCTTTGTACAACAAATTCAGAGTTTAGAAACAATAGATCTGGTAGATCTAATACCCACAGCACGCCAGAAAAGCATACATATTTGCAATCTTTGGATAAACTTTAAAGACTGCAAATCATCAACTTTAAACTTTATGATCCAAAATCTGATATTGGATGCTCTGGTACCACTTGTAGGATTTTTCACAATCCTAATAAGAGATATTTGAATACAACTATAATATAAATATATGTCATTCCCTGATGATAGACCAAGAGATTGAGAGATGCGTGACAAGTTTGATCGGCACATTGTGGTTCATCTGCCTGGCATGGGTGACTCGCTTTCTGTCTCCTAAGTTTTGCATGATGGCTATCACTGGGACAAGCCACTCTAGCAACACAATGCTAATATTATCAATAGGAGAGAAGGACCAAGCTTTTATAACTCTAGTGAGACCCTCTATAGAGGTAATCCTAATTTAAATAGCATACCATATACCTTGCATATTATATCAAATAGATGATTGAAACAGATCTAGACCCCAACTGTAGTGGATCATACTGAAGTGGGCTTTACATATGTTCATTTAACCCGTTTTTGACAAAACAAATATAATCAATAGAAGTCCCAATTAGAAAATAATTCTAACATGAACATATTCTGCCCGAAGGATTCTTGGATCGAATGGCTTCAATAGGGAAAATAGTCCGTTGGGTTCCACAATTGGCTGTGTTGTCACATCCGGCTATGGGTGGATTTGTCTCGCATTGTGGTTGGAACTCAATACTGGAAAGCATATGGTGCGGCATGCCGATCGCGACATGGCCATTGTTTGCTGAGCAACAACTAAATGCATTCCAATTGGTGAGAGAGTTAAGAGCGGCAGTGGAAACTAGTTTGGATTATGATGATACAAAGGAGGATCAAGCCATAGTTAAGAGTACAACAATTAGAGAAAGGAATTAGGGAACTCATGGATGATAAGAATGAAGTTAGAAACAGGGTCAAAGAGTTTGAAAAATGCAAGGCAGCTATAGAGGAAGGTGGATCATCCTATGAGTATTGAGAATGTCGTACAAAGCATTTGGAAAACCTACCTTCATCACTGAAAATTGAAATGTGAGATCCGTGTAGAATCGTGTATGTTTGTAAACCTAATAACAACATCTAATTTTTATTGAATTAACGTGATGTATTTTTGGTACAATCAATCTGTCACTTGCAAACTCAATTTGTTTTCAGTATAAATACTCTACATCTTGCATGTACAATTAGTCTCCGAGTCTGCAACCGAAACCAAAAGAATCTTGTGGCTTGTTACAAGATTAAATATAGTGTTGATGGAAGCAAAGTAGATATTTTCCGAGTAAAATAGGGGGAAGCCGGCTGGAACTCATAAAGCTTGAAAGAAAGTAGAATTTGTAGTTTACCTTTCTCAGTTTTTTTATGGCTGAATCTCATTTCAGCATTTTGCAGATCACGTTGCAAGATTCATCTCTTTTTTTAACCTATAGATTTTCTTACAGATACGTTATCACAGAGTCCTTGTTCTCAATTTGCTGGCTCAAGCCGGCGTTTGCCCCTTAGTGTACATGTTTTGCCTGTCAATGGAGAAAAAGACTACTTGTAAGAAAGATGGGAGGTTATATGCCAATTTGAATTGCTACCAGACTTGCCTAAGATAATCTTAATGCAGCTTTATTTAAGTATTCAGGATTAAGCCTGCAATCCAACTCACTACAAGATTTAATTATTTTGATACCCTTTGTTAATTACGTACAGTTGCATATCAACTACATGTCAAATGAAACTATGTCTTAACGACGAAATTTAACAACATATTGGTGCATCTGGAGCTGTTGCTACAATTTTTTAACGGTCACTTTTTCACAATCAGCTTTCAGATGTATAAAGTTTTGAGAAAATGGGCTGCAGAGCCACCTGCCAAAGTATCATTGACGCAGATGAGATAATTTCACTAGGAAAGAGACTAGACTTGGAAAGCTGAATGAGTGTCTATTAGAGCACCAGCCTTTGTCTGGCAAAAGCAGAAGAGTAACGAGGCAAGTCCCAGGAGAAACGTTTTCAGATGTGAGTTATTGAGTTTGAAACCATGTCCCAGTCCAATTTCTCACAATAAATAAGAGTGTATAAACTGATAAAAATTACAACAATTGTGCATGTTTCATTTTACCTTAATATAATCGTATCATATGAGGATTTCATAGTGGCATTCTCATCAATTTTTTTTTTTCGTTTTTCCATTAAACCAGCATTTTATTTATGGAGGAGAAGCGTATGTAATGTTCAAAAGAACCATCCATATGCAGAAATAAAACTAAATACTACTGACAATATACACTACCGAAGAAAAAAAAAATCTTCTGATCAAAGCTCCATTGCAAACATAGCTCCCACTTGTGTGTGGTCCTAGGAATACCAATCCAACTAGTAACCATTGAATTGATATCGGGCACAATCTTCTGGGGAGTGTGATCTGAATACTATCGTACGCTTTGAAACACTTTCTGATTCCGAGATCTCCATAAACGATAAACTTTAGTTGTAGGAGACAACTTGCTCACTCTCTATAAATGAAGGGACCATGGTTGCAATGATTGGACCATGAGTTTGTCTCCTGTGGTCAAGAATCTGATGACGTTTACTTGATCTCCAAATTCTTGATTGAATCCTGTCCACCATTTAATTTTAAATTCTCTGACCAATGACATTGGAAGTGGTTTTTCTAATTCTTGATGGATTTTGAAACTCCAGCAAAAGATCCATGGAACTTTGAACTCCATACGAAATAAAATTGGTCTTGTATATTCTTCCCCCTTTGCTCTTTTTAGATAGGTTTGAAATCCCATGAGCACGTTTGGAGGTAGAATTTCTGGTTGTGGTCCAAACCATTTTCACCAATGATTGAACCAAATTAGAAATTCTCTACTGCAACTTTCTTTGAATGTGAAGAACCAGGAATGGTTGAATGGTCTAAAAAGGAAAGCACGATACCATGCCATTTTGTAATCTTGATATGTGAATCCATCTGGAATAAATCTGACTGAAAAGGATTTTTTGGAATAAAGAGAAGTCCATTCATTTGGAGAACAAACTTTCTTTATTATACATTTTGAATGGCTAACTATATTTGGATTTTTTCTATCTGGAATAGGAAATATTTCTACAGATTGAGTATCTGTGAGAATTAATTCATAATAATCCAAATTTTTTGAAGGATCATCTGGTTGCCAGAAGCATTTTGGAGGAAATATTCTTTGGGTTATTTGACTGAGTGTAGAGTATAAAGGTATTTCTTGAAATCTGGTTAGAGTAATATGTTGAGTAAATGGTTTAGTGAAATAGGTATTTTCAGTGGATTTGTCTGTGGATTTTGGAATTTGTTGAAGAGGTTTTATTTGAGAAGAAGTTGGAGTACAAGCAGCTTGACTATAAGTCAGTGCTGGAAAGTCTGAGAGTAATTGGAATCTATTTTGAGTTACAGGAGTTAGACTCATCTCATAATCTTGAGGAGTCTTTGGCCTGGAATTCCCTGCTTTTGAATCCATATTCCTGCAATATTAATAAACAATATCTTTAAGTTGGTCAGATAATTGCTTATTTTGTTGTTTGTAATGTTGGATAAATTCTGCATTTCTTTCAACTCTTCTCAGGACTTGAATCCGGATAGTATTTCTCTGAATCTCTCTCTGAATAAGAAAAGCTCTTTCTTGTGGGGTAATTGTAGCATAAGGGCTTTTTTGAATATATATGGTATCATGTTTAGGAATTTGATAGGCTGGAATACTTTGCCTACCCTGGCTAGTTTGAACAAAATATTGGTATCCTCTGGATTGGATAATCTTTTCTTTGTTTTGGAGTTTAGGAGAATCTCTTTGAGCTCTCAAATAATTTGTATATTCTCGATCAGCTCTTTGCTTCCTCATTTCTTGATCCATGTCCTTGTAAAAATTCTCTAGTAAGAAAATCTGGTAATGAATTATTTTCTCCTTTGATGAATTCTATTTCAAAATCAAAAACAGATAAAATAGCTTGCCATCTAGCAAATATTTGTTTTGAAACTATATTTTGAACATCTTTTTGTAAAATCTCTTTTGCAGATTTACAATCTATTCTGATTAAAAATTTCTTATTGTATAAATCATCCTGAAATTTTGATATACATAAGACTATTGATAAAATTTCTTTTTTAATTGTTGAATAATTCTTTTGAGGATCTGACCATGTTCCTGAATGGAATCTAACTAATTCTTCTTTTGTCTCTTCTAATTTTTGTTTTAATATTCCCCCATATCCTAATTCTGATGCATCTGTTTCAACTATCATGAATGCTTTAGGATGTGGTAAACATAAACATGGCAAAGATTTAACTTTTTCTTTTAAATATTTTATTTTTTGAGTATGTTCTTCTGTCCATGGCTTTGGATTTTTCTTTAATCTATTAAATAATATAGAACATTCTTGTCTTAATTTAGAGAAGAAATCTGCTATATAATTTAAGCATCCTAAAAATCTTTGTAATTGATTTTTATCTTTTATTTCATCTGGAAATTTAGTAGTGAATTCTAAAGCTCTATTTATTGGTTTTATTGTTCCTTGGTATATGTTATGTCCTAAAAATCTTATTTTTGTTTGAAATAATTTCATTTTTGGTGCAGAAACTACTAGTCCATTTTTCTTGACTATTTTTAAAAATATATTTAAATGTTTAAAATGCTGTTCTAGTGTTTCAGAAAATATTAATACATCATCAATATAAACTATACTAAATGAACTATAAGGATTAAAAATATCATTCATTATATTTTGAAATTCTGATGGTGCATTTTTTAATCCAAATGGCATTACATTCCATTCATAATGTCCAAAGGGTGTTGTGAATGCTGTTTTATATCTATCTTTTGGTATTATTAGTATTTGCCAGTATCCTGATTTTAAATCAAATTTTGAAAATATCTTTGCTTTAAATAATCTATTGAGCAAATCTTTTTTATTGGGAATTGGATACCTAATCCATTGCAATACTTTATTTAATGGTTTATAATTTATTACTAGTCTTGGAACTCCTCGTTCTTTTTCTGCTTGATTCATAACATAAAATGCAGCACAACTCCATGGTGATTTTGAAGGGGTTATTAATTTCTTATCTATTAGGGCTTTTATTTCTTTTTTACAAAATTCTAATAATTCAAAATTCATTTGTATTGGTCTAGCTTTAGTTGGAATATTTTTTTCATCAAATCCTGCTTCATAGGGTAATTCTACCATATGTTGTTTTCTATCCCAAAAAGCATTAGGAATATCAGCACATATTTCTTTTTGTAATAATTTTTCTATTTCTAAAATTCTTTTTTGTATTCTTTCTTCTTTTAATTGTTCTTCAATTCTTAAATAAGATTTTTCTTCTTTTATATAATTTATTTGTTGTTGTACTTTAGTAATACTATTTATCGTTTTGTAAATAGAAGATGTTTGTAATATCTGTAATTCTCTGTCTTATTGGAGTTAAGAATTTAAAAATAATAGTTTTTCCCATTATATTTATTGAAATTCCTTCATGGGTTACTGCAAATGGGTAAATTTGAATTAAAAAAGGTGTTCCTAATATTATATCATGATTTATATTTTTTACGATTATAAAATTATGTCTTATACAATATTCATTATTACATATTGATCCTTTTGTAAATTTATATTTTACTTGTAAATTTTCTCCATTTGCTGCCATCAATGTTTCATTTGTTCTTTCACAATATTTAGTAGGAATTATTCCTTCTTTTATACAACTTGAATCAGCTCCACTATCTATTAGAGCTACATGTGTTTCTTTGAAATCTTCTACAGTAATGGTTACTAAAGCATACCATTTTTGAAATGTCATTTTTTCTATTGTATTTAAATATTGATCTTCATCTACTGATTTTTCAGATATACATATTTCTTCTGTTTTGGAATTAGAAGTTGAGGGTTGATTATTTATTAAGGTTATTTTTGCTTCTATTTCTAAATCTTTTTGCTCCGTTTGGATTAGCTGTTTTTTGGGGTGTTTTTGAAAAACTTTTTGTTGTAGCAGAGTTTTTAGAGTATATTTTGAAATATTTTTAGAAAATATTTTGAAATATTTTTTATTGGCACTTTACTATGAGATATTTGGTAAAATTTTAAAAAAATTTAAACTAATTTTTAGATTATCTTTTAGAATACTTTGTTGCAACTTTTATTGTATTTGAAAAATTAGTTTTTGAAAAACACTCCAAAAACAGAAGATCCAAACAAAGCCTTTGTTTTTAATTCTATAATCTCTTGTTGTAATTGTTTTATCTGTGTTTTAAGATTATTGATTTCTGTTTGAAGATCTTTAGTCGTTTCTTTTTTCATTATATTTATATTTGGATATTTATCTATTAATTTTGAAATACTAAAAGGTTCTATTATCTTTGGCATTTTGTCTTCTTGAATTATTAGACTTTTTAATCTTTCTAAATATTCTTTCTTAGCTACTGGATCTTCGATTTTTTCTATTATGTCTAATAAAAATTCTTTATCTTCTTTTTTAGTTATAACATTTATATATTTTGGAATACAATTACAATTTTCTTCACTTTCTGAACTAGGTATATCATCATAATAATCGTCTTCAGAACTTTGATCTTTTTCATTTATTAATAGGTTTATTAATTTATTTTTAATTTCTTCTTCATTAACACAGATTTCTGTAATTTTTTCCTTTAATCTACATTTGTTTGCTTTATGTCCTATTTTTCCACATTTGTAACAAACTATTTTTCTTTTAATAAATTTTCTCTTCTTTCATCATAATACTTCTACCCAGGCTGCTATCTATGAATGATTGCATAGAAATGTAATAAGATTTAATGTAAATGAACTTACAAGAATATTGAGTAGACAACGGAAGCTTGTATTGTAAAACCTTGAATCTTCTTTATTGAATATAAAAGATGCTTGAATACAAAAGAGTGGTTGAACTTGAAAAGAGGTTGGTTGAATTACAGAATAAGGAGAGTTTTTCACTGATCTAGTCTCGTAGTATTCGCCGATGCCTTTCTTCTGAATTTTGATTCTATTTATAGAGGCTCGGGACTTCTCATTTCATCTTCATTTGAATTTCATTTGTCTTTTGAGTCGACCCTTTATTTGTGGCCGACATCTTTTTCAAAAGTCATTTGGATCTTGTCCGCATGGTCCTCCGAAAGGATCAAAAGTAGATTCATCCTTTAAGATGTCCTACATTATCAGACTTTAGATGGTATAAAGATATGTTTTTAACAAATGTATTAAGAAGACCAGATTGTAATGCTTCATTTTGGAAAGAAAGATTCATAACAGGATTACCAAGTTTATTTTCACAAAGAATAATGGATAGTTTACAAAAAGAAATGGGAACAGATGTAATTTCATTTGAAAATATTACTTTTGGACAATTATTTGCATTTGTCAAAAAAGAAGGATTAATGTTATGTTCAGAATTAAGATTACAAATAAAATATGGTTCTAAAACAAAAGAAGTAGGATCATTTTGTGATGCATTTGGAATAAAAAGAATAAAATCACCATCAGCATACAAAAAGAAAATTAAAAAATATACTAAGAAAACAAAATATAAAAGACCTAAAGAAGATAAACCAGAAAAAAAGAGAAAATTTATTAAAAGAAAAATAGTCTGTTACAAATGTGGAAAAATAGGACATAAAGCAAACAAATGTAGATTAAGGGAAAAAATTACAGAAATCTGTGTTAATGAAGAAGAAATTAAAAATAAATTAATAAACCTATTAATAAATGAAAAAGATCAAAGTTCTGAAGACGATTATTTATGATGATATACCTAGTTCTTCTATGGTATGCTTTAGTAACCATTACTGTAGAAGATTTCAAAGAAACACATGTAGCTCTAATAGATAGTGGAGCTGATTCAAGTTGTATAAAAGAAGGAATAATTCCTACTAAATATTGTGAAAGAACAAATGAAACATTGATGGCAGCATAGAAGCGTATGTAATGTTCAAAAGAACCATCCATATGCAGAAATAAAACTAAATACTACTGACAATATACACTACCGAAGAAAAAAAAAATCTTCTGATCAAAGCTCCATTGCAAACATAGCTCCCACTTGTGTGTGGTCCTAGGAATACCAATCCAACTAGTAACCATTGAATTGATATCGGGCACAATCTTCTGGGGAGTGTGATCTGAATACTATCGTACGCTTTGAAACACTTTCTGATTCCGAGATCTCCATAAACGATAAACTTTAGTTGTAGGAGACAACTTGCTCACTCTCTATAAATGAAGGGACCATGGTTGCAATGATTGGACCAGCACAACTACTCCTGAGATTAGGGATAAGATCCTCCTCACACCAAGCATTATTATCTTTGTTATAAGCAACTCTTTAAATTTTGGCATCCTGTGTGAAATACAAAACTGTATTCTCGTATCTTATTTTTTTCTATTATCTATCTATCTATCTATCTATTATAATAAGGGATAATTGCAGAAACCTCCCTTGAGGTTTCTGACATTTGCACTGACCTCCCCTATGGTTTGAAAAATTACACTGACCTCCCCTGAGGTTACTAATCCTTTGCAAATTCAGTCCAAATGATTAAAATATTGTTTTAGGGAGTGAAATTAGAATTTTTTACCAAATTTTTCCTTTGTACTACATGTCCAATGAATGGCAAAGTACTACAAATCAATTAACAATTAATAAACATTAAGGAGTATAGCTTATAGGCAAATACACATTACCTATTTAAAGTACCGGCTCTTTATGGGTATTTTACTTTCAAACATTTAATTTAATACAAATATTTAGGCTCAAATACAGATTTGTATTTACTTTCAAATATTTAATTTTTGTTAAATACAAAAACTACCAATCTCTCTTCCATAAAAATATTAATATAACACTTTTTCAATTTTAGTTACAAACATTTATGTATTTAACATAAATTAAATGATTCAAAATAAAATACCCATAAAGAGCCAATACTTTACTCATGCAATGGATGAAAGCCATAAAGAATTAATACTTTATGGGCCATTTCTTTTTTTTTTAAAAAATTATTTAATTTATATTAAATAAATAACCTACCGATTTCCTTTTTGCAAGAATATTACTGTAACACTTTTTGAATTTTACTTACAAACATTGATATATTTATCATAAATTAAATGTTTGAAAGTAAAATACCCGTAAAAAGCCGACACTTTAAATGAGTAATGCGTGTTTGCCCATAAAGAGCCGGTAACTATTTAAAGTATCGGTTCTTTACGGGTATTTCACTTTCAAACATTTAATTTAATACAAATATTTACGCTCAAATACAGATTTGTATTTACTTTCAAATATTTAATTTTTGTTAAATACAAAACCTACCAATCTCTCTTTCGTAAAAATATTAATATAACACTTTTTCAATTTTAGTTACAAACATTTATATATTTAACATAAATTAAATGAATAAAATGCACATAACGAGCGAATACTTTACTCATGTAATAGATGAAAGCCATAAAAAATTAATACTTTATGGGTCATTTCTTTTTTTAAAAAAATATTTAATTTATATTAAATAAATAACCTACCGATTTCCTTTTTGCAAGAGTATTCTGTAACACTTTTTGAATTTTACGTACAAATATTGATATATTTATCACAAATTAAATGTTTGAAAGTAAAATACCCGTAAAGAGCCGATATTTTAAATGAGTAATGCGTGTTTGCCCATAAATTATACTCCTTAAAGTTTATTAATTGTTAATTGATTTATAGTACTTTGTCATTCATTGGACATGTAGCACAAAGGGCAAATCTGGTACAAAATTCTAATTTCACTCCCTAAAATAATATTTTAATCGTTTGGACTAAATTTGCAAAGAATTAGTAACCTCAGGGGAGGTCAGTGTAATTTTTCAAACCACAGGGGAGGTCAGTGCAAATGTCAGAAACCTCAGGGGAGGTTTCTGCAATTATCCCATTTACTAAACATTAATGTGGATGGAAGTTTTTCTGAGAAAGTTATAGGTATAGGCCTGGTTGTACGAAGCCACTTGGGGCAAGTGGAACCAGTGATGGCTGAGAAAATATTTGGATCTCTTAATGCTGAACATGTGGAATGTATAGCATTTCTCCAAACTCTTCAATTTGCAAGGAATCTTGGCATTACTCAATTTTTTGTGGAAGGAAATGCTTCAAATGTTGTCCAGAAGTTTAGGTCTTGACTTAATTGGTAACCTTATCCATGGCATCTGATCCATGCTGCATGATTTTGGTTTCGTTAAAGTTACACATATGAAAAAAATCAAACAATGTTCCTATTCATATTATACCAAAACTAGCTTTGTCTCTTGAGAGAAGTAGTGTATGGTTTTTGAACTTCCCCAAAAAAGTAACTGAAGTTGCTCTTGCAGGTTTAATATAAATGAATATGTTTCTTTTGCTTCGGAGAAACTGATACGAAAGAGACTACTTGTAAAATACCAAGTTATAGGTTTGAATATCAATCAAGTAATCGTAGGGCTACTGGTTTCACTCTCAAACCCTCCCTTTTCTTCTTCTTTTTTTTCTTTTTCTTTTTTGTTCTGTTGTAAGGTTTGAATAGAGGTGTTCACGAATCGAACCGCTTGCGAACCGATCGCGAGCGGCTCGAGTACGAGCTCGACTCGAGCTTGGTCAATATTGAGTTCGAGTCAAGCTCGAGCTAATTAAGTCGAACTCGAGTTCAAAAACATTAAACTCGTTGGCTCGCGAGCTCAATTATATATATTTTTTATTTTAGGGATAATTGCAGAAACCTCCCTTGAGGTTTTTGACATTTGCACTGGCCTCCCCTATGGTTTGAAAAATTACACTGACCTCCCCTGAGGTTACTAATCCTTTGCAAATTCAGTCCAAATGATTAAAATATTGTTTTAGGGAGTGAAATTAGAATTTTTTACCAAAATTTTCCTTTGTACTACATGTCCAATGAATGGCAAAGTACTACAAATCAATTAACAATTAATAAACATTAAGGAGTATAGCTTATAGGCAAATACACATTACCTATTTAAAGTACCGGCTCTTTATGGGTATTTTACTTTCAAACATTTAATTTAATACAAATATTTAGGCTCAAATACTGATTTGTATTTACTTTCAAATATTTAATTTTTGTTAAATACAAAAACTACCAATCTCTCTTCCATAAAAATATTAATATAACACTTTTTCAATTTTAGTTACAAACATTTAAGTATTTAACATAAATTAAATGATTCAAAATAAAATACCCATAAAGAGCCAATACTTTACTCATGCAATGGATGAAAGCCATAAAGAATTAATACTTTATGGGCCATTTCTTTTTTTAAAAAAAAATTATTTAATTTATATTAAATAAATAACCTACCGATTTCCTTTTTGCAAGAATATTACTGTAACACTTTTTGAATTTTACTTACAAACATTGATATATTTATCATAAATTAAATGTTTGAAAGTAAAATACCCGTAAAAAGCCGACACTTTAAATGAGTAATGCGTGTTTGCCCATAAAGAGCCGGTAACTATTTAAAGTACCGGTTCTTTACGGGTATTTTACTTTCAAACATTTAATTTAATACAAATATTTACGCTCAAATACAGATTTGTATTTACTTTCAAATATTTAATTTTTGTTAAATACAAAACCTACCAATCTCTCTTTCGTAAAAATATTAATATAACACTTTTTCAATTTTAGTTACAAACATTTATATATTTAACATAAATTATATGAATAAAATGCACATAACGAGCGAATACTTTACTCATGTAATAGATGAAAGCCATAAAAAATTAATACTTTATGGGTCATTTCTTTTTTTTTAAAAAAATATTTAATTTATATTAAATAAATAACCTACCGATTTCCTTTTTGCAAGAGTATTCTGTAACACTTTTTGAATTTTACTTACAAATATTGATATATTTATCACAAATTAAATGTTTGAAAGTAAAATACCCGTAAAGATCCGATTTTTTAAATGAGTAATGCGTGTTTGCCCATAAATTATACTCCTTAAAGTTTATTAATTGTTAATTGATTTATAGTACTTTGTCATTCATTGGACATGTAGCACAAAGGGCAAATCTGGTACAAAA
Source organism: Coffea eugenioides (assembly GCF_003713205.1). Lineage (NCBI taxonomy): Eukaryota > Viridiplantae > Streptophyta > Magnoliopsida > Gentianales > Rubiaceae > Coffea > Coffea eugenioides. Next base: position 16,034,218 of record NC_040043.1, on the reverse strand, counting down.
TTCTAATTTTACTCCCTAAAATAATATTTTAATCGTTTGGACTAAATTTGCAAAGGATTAGTAACCTCAGGGGAGGTCAATGTAATTTTTCAAACCACAGGGGAGGTCAGTGCAAATGTCAGAAACCTCAGGGGAGGTTTCTGCAATTATCCCTTATAATAAAGTATTGTGAGTTGTGGTAATTAAGAGTGTAAGAAAAAGTTAATCTTAGCTTTTGTGATATCAAAATTACCCTCCTAACTAGTATATAGACAAATTGTGAGGATCCAAAAATTATCTTTATTTTATCTTATTTCTTTGAGCGCATTTTCTTTACTTTACTTTATTACCTTAATTTCCTAGATATTTTTATAAGTGAGTCAAGTTTTTAAATCATTTTCTTGATATAAGTTAGTTCATGTTAAGTTTGAATCGCATTATGGACACGAGACCCGCTAGTGTGGTAAGTGCGATAAATTTTGATGACTAGGTGAAATTTTGTATAAAGGGATGCCATTTTCTAAGGTGCTAAGGGATAATTAGAGGTTAGCTAGAGAGATTAGTTTTGGAAGACAAAGAGATAGATTAAACTCTAGGAGAGCCAAGTGTTATGAAACCCTTGGAAGTTGGACTTTGACCAATCTTTACTTAACTTCACTAAAACCAAATTTGACAAAAGATGTCTTCATTTTGCTCCTTGCTTGGCCGAAATTTTGAGAGAGAAAATAAGAGAAGAAACTTCATCTTTCGCCTCACAAACTTGCTTGAATCTTGAGTTTAGCCAACTATCTTGCAAACTCCTCTGCAAAAGTTGATCACTAAGGAAGATTAAAGGTGTTGGTGGAGTGATTTTGGAGGAAGAAGCATTAAGTTTCCATCTTTCTTGAGGTTACAAGGTAACTTTGGCAAGAAACTTTCCTCTACTTCAAATAATTGCCAACTAGTTGTTTAGGGTTTCAAATTTGGTAGTTTTATGAGAAAATTTCATGGTTTGAAGTAGTGTTATGGCAATTTTCAGTTTTTATGGTGAAATTTCTGTCCATATATGATGCTTAAGGGTTGGCCATGGTTTGATAGCTTTGCTATGTGAAATATCTAGTTTTTATATGCTAGTTGACTTGCCTAAAGAAAATTCCAGCTTGTGATTATGAATTTCAGCTTAGGGTTTAATGTTCTAGCATGAGTAAGTGATGGTTTTATGCTATATATATGCTTGATTTAGTGAGTTGATGGTTTGGTATGTATATGCTTGATTTGAGGCTGTTTTGTGGTGAGAATAAAGCCTTGAATGGCTGGAAAAATTGGTAAACACAAAGGAAGTGCTGCTGAAAATTTGTCCGCAGGGAACCTTGAGCAGTTTTGGGAAATCTGTTATATCTTGGTGTAGAAAATTCAAAATTGAGTTCTGTTTATTGCATTTAAAACTAGATTTAGGGTACTTTCAACCGTGAGAATTTTATAATTTTTCTCAATTCCTATGAATATCTATGATTTTTCAAAGTTGACTGTATTTGCATACCTGTTCTGTCTTTCTACTGGATGAAGCAGCAAATTGAGGCTAGAATTTGACTAACTTGTGAACTGAATCTTACAACGGTGTCTTCTAGGAAATTGTAACCCTTTGAGTCTATTTTCTGACAGTATAAAGTTTATAAATTTTGGACTTACGAAGCTTGAGATATGATTTTTCAAATAGTATTGCGTAAAATTGAAAAAATTCTATTTTCCTAGAACTGTTCCTACTTTCAATTCCAACTTTAGGATTGGAGTTGGTAAACTATTTTGAGTTTGGTTTATGGGTGGGATTGAGGTTTAAATGAAAGGAAATGAAGTTTTGGAAACCTTAAGTTCTTCATGTATTTTGGCTTTGCCTTGCTAGTCTTTTAATATAGTATATGACCACAGGACTCGAGAGAGTTCAAGAGGATGAACCAGGGTTAAAGTGAAGGGTTGCAATTGATTGGTGAGTGTTCCAACTGTATATTATATGCTCATTGTTGCTAGAAGTTGCTGGGTACTTGATTTATCGTCTCATAGGCAAATGTGTACTTTATCGCACTTGACCTAGCTCGATTAAACTTTGATATTCTATTCAAGCATGTGCGACCATTTAATTATAACCGAGATTTGGCCAGAATCCGGCCACTTTCTAGCCGGATTTTCGGCCGAATTTGAGGCAGTAAGCATCACAAATTTTTAAGTCTTCCTTGTCAATCCAGTCTTGAATCCGGCCAATATTTGGCCGGATTTGGTGAGAAAATTTCTAATTTCTGCAGTTTTCCTTCAGTCTTCTTGTTTGATTAGGCTTCATAACCACCCGATTTTCAACTGTTTGGACTTGAAATACTTGAAATGCTTGAAACATGATATGCTGAACTTATTTGTAACTTGAACCTGTTTAGGTGAGTGTGCTCTTATGAACACTCAATTGACCTGACTTGCCTAAACACTTGATATCTCCTTCATGCATGAGCAAGTAACTTGATTTGTATGTGACTTGTATATTGACTTGAAATACTTGGAATGCTGGAGAATGTGAATTGCTGGACATTACTTGTGACTTGATTATGGCGAGGCGAATGTGCCTTATTTGCGCTCGACCTCCATGAACTTGACTTAATCGATCCTACGTGTGGACTTGCATGTTTATGTGCATGGTTGTAGACCGGCTGCATTTCTCTTGTGGTGGTTGAACTGTGGACCGGCTGCATTTCTCTTGTGGTAGTTGCATTGTAGACCAGTTACATTTCTCTTGTAGTGGTTGAATTATAGATCAGCTACATTTCTCTTGTAGTGGTTGAATTGTAGACCAGCTACATTTCTCTTGTGACGGTTGAATAGTAGACCGGCTACATCCTTCTTGTAGCGGTTGAATAGTAGACCGGCTACATTCTTCTTGTAGCAGTTGAATTGTAGACTGGCTACATTTCTCTTGTAGTGGTTGAATTGGGCCTTGGACCTTATCCGAGATGTTGGGTAAGTGGAAACTAGGGTTACTCATGCGTATGCGTGAATGTAGGTCGGCAACGGCTGAACTGAGCCCTCGTAGGATCTCTTGTTTTAGACCAGCCTCAGAGCGGTTGGGTAAGCTGGGAAATCTTGGGTAAAGGACAAAGTTCCTAACCCGTTTACTCTTGACTGGAATTCATCACTTGAACACTGATATTACTGAATACGGAACGTTAAGTGACAACTAACGTCTCCAATTATTACTGCGTGAGCGTTGGATAATAGACAACGACTCCATTCCTGATTACTGAATACTTGGGGCTATAAGTCATATCCTGAATTACTGTATATCTGGGACTATAAGTCCAACCTAGGGTTAGTTGGTCGAATCGAGCAGGCAAAGTCAATGGACCTTGATCAAGCTACTGTGGAACTTGTTCCTGAGAGCAACCTATATCCTTTGCCATGAATATGTTCTTTACTGTACACTTTTGCATGATCTATTTGGCTACTTGCTTAACTATATACTAGATCATGATCTATTTGAGTTTGACTTGTTTCTTGATGTCTGGGTTTGCTATCTTGTCTCTTATTTTACCTGCTTGGTTACTTGGAACCTCACTGGGCTTTTAGCTCATTCCATGCCATTTGTTTTCCTTACAGGGATGAGAACATGAGAGGTTGAATTGAGGAAGGTCTCGATTTCTTCTAAGTTTGTTAGTTGCTCGAGCGAGTACTTCATAGATGTTTAGCCAGCTTGTTTGGTTTGATTTTTGCAAGTTTGACTTCTTGGTTGTATTGTAGATTGTGTGGACATTGGAGGTCCATGAGTGTATCTATATTGAAGGTTGTTTTCGATACCGCTTGTATTATTGAGATTTTTATTCGTAAATTTCTTGATACGTGACTGAGTTCTGGCGAGAGTTGGGCAGACGATCTGCCAAACCCTTGGATACGCTCTAGGGGAAGGTGGGGTTGTCACAAATTGCATTGCATTTCTTTAATAATTAATCTGAATTATGCTATTAGTTATAAAAACAAAATATTCCCTTGAGTTGTGGTGAACTACACCAAATAAAGGAACAACAAATTCATTGCGTTTAATCAATAATTAATATCAATTATGCTAATAGTTACAAAAATAAAAACATTTTCTTGAGTTATGGTGAATTAAACTTAAAAAAAAAAGAACAGGATCTGCCTCAGGCTATTAGAGTTATCCTTAATTTAGATTGTAGGTCATTTCCTTTTGTGCGAACTCAAATTGTAAGGGAGTAAGTACTTCTTATTTTATTTTTTCTTTAGCTTATTCAGGGCATAATGCCCAATCCTGAACTCTTTGTAGTTTTATTTTTGTTTAATTAATAAAACAAAAGGGATGAGATCCTTGTGTACGGGGTTTTGCCAAAAAAAATTGAAAAAAAAGAAGAAAAAATTGATCTTGAAATTTATAGTTAAGAAAAAATATACTCCTCATTAATGATCCATATAGCTACTTATAGATTAGACAAATTCATTAGAAATTTATCTACTTATAAATTACCTAGATCATCAAGAATTCCAGGGGCAAGATTTTCTTATAGTTTAGTTAAGCAAAAATTGACCTTAGTTCTTGTGATGCCAAAATTATACTCCTCTACAATAAATGGACAAATTGCAATGCACTTAATTATTAATTAATATCAATTATGCTAGCAGTTATAAAAATGAAATATTCTCCTGAGTTATGGTCAAATAGACCAAAAAAATCAAGAACAAAATTTTATTTACAAAATATTCTAATTTGAAGGGTACTTCAAACATGAAAAAAATATAATAAATTGGCAGCATGAGTCTCCTAAGAAGTACCACAAGTCTTTTTATTTTTTGGATACAAGTAAAATAATCTTAAGAGCACCTTTTTAGTATGCATATGTTGGTATTAGGCTAAAAGATGAATCAAATTATTCGATACTCAAATTGAACTTGACTCATTAAAAGTTTGTTCGAGTTTAGTTCATCAACAAATCAAACCAAACTTGACTAGCATTTTACATTTGATAAATTTTCAAACTCAATTCAAGCTTGGTTCGTTAAGAATAAAATTGAAATTTATAGGTAAAGAACTCGAGCTACTCGAGTTCGGTTTGATAAAAACTCATTTGAGTTTGTTTTGATAGATAAAAAATCAGACTTGAACACAATTTCAAACTCAATAAAATAATCAAATATTCTTGAGCACTAGGGTGTTCAGTTTGATTAGATTCGTTAAACCTGCAGGTATTGAGTAAGAACCTTTAACACAAGATATAATAGGAGATGGAGAGCAAAAGTAGGCAGAATTTTATCCTAGAAAATTTTTATTTTAATTGCCACAAAATCTATATTTAATGAACTTTACTATCGGTTTTGTTGTAACCACTTGAGTTGGCTCAGTAGTTGGGGGAAGGTTCTTTGAGCTCTCATTGCTGGTACATTTAGCGTTTGAATCCTAAGCCTAGCAATTGTTTGTAGGAAGGGTGGAGGGAGAGGTAAAAAGAATATTGATATTGTTGTAATAATTACCAATATTAAACTACAATCAATGAATATAATATATATCAATGTCAATCATAATAACAGTTACAAAGATGTAGTGATCCTTTGAGTAATGCGAATTAAGCCAAAAGAACAATTTTTTTCGGAAGTGATATTTGCACTCATAAATTACTACTTGCACTCCTTGGAGGCATATTATTTAGTAGGTAGATTGGAGTGCAAGAAGCTAAAATGGGAGTGCGAATATCAATTTTCTTTTTTAATCAAATATTCAATTTTAAAGAGTACTTTAAGAGTGAATTAAAATATATCCAAGTCCCTCATTAGTTTGATTATTATATGATAAATAATCCTAAACAATTTATAATTTGTAATCAAATAAGCTTTAATATATTTTAATCAAATAAGCTTTATAATCATAAAGCATGGTCATCAATGATAATATAAAGGGTTAATCACATTTAATCCCCTTAACGTATACCCCATTGCTTAGTTTACCCCCTAACCTTTAATTTTGCTCACCTAACCCCCTATAAGACAAAATTGCCCTTGCATTATTTTGACTTTTCATTTACCTTGTTTTCCTTTCTTTTATTTCTTTTTCTCTTTCTTCTTTATTTAATTCTTCCTCTTTCCCGCAAAAATCTTTACCTTAATGATTGAAATTAAAAAAGAGGAATTACAGAGATCTATCTTCTTCCTTAAATGATTAAAAAAACGTTCAAATCACTTTCCTAAAATACATTTTTTTTAGCCTTTCAATTCTTTTAATTTTGGATTTTCCTCTTTCCTTTCTAGTTTCTCATTTTATTCCCAAAAAAATATCTTAAGATGAAATTGTGACCTGATTAATAATCATCAATTGAAATTTGTGACACGTGGCATCATACAAAAAATCAAAATTAGTTTTTGATGCCTTTTAAATCTTCACCCAGAAATATGCAATTACAAATTCAAAATAAAAATTTTCATTGAAATGGAATTTTCTATTGGGAAGGATGAAAGAGAGAAGAAAGAGAAAAAGAAATAAAAGAAAGGAAAACAATTTCATCTTATGATATTTTCTTGAGAATAAAATGAGAAACTAGAAAGGAAAGAGGAAAACCCAAAATTAAAAGAATTGAAAGGCTAAAAAATTGTATTTTAGGAAAGTCATTTGAATATTTTTTTAATCATTTAAGGAGAATATAAATCTCTGCAATTCCTCTTTTTTAATTTCAATCATTAAGGTGAAGATTTTTGTGGGAAAGAGGAAGAATTAAATAAAGAAGAAAGAGAAAAAGAAATAAAAGAAAGGAAAACAAGGTAAATAAAAAGTCAAAATAATGCAAGGGTAATTTTGTCCTATAGGGGGTTAAGTGAGCAAAATTAAAGGTTAGGGGGTAAACTGAGAAATGGGGTATACCTTAAGGGGATTAAATGTAATTAACCCTAATATAAAATTCACCAACATAGTGAATTACAATGCATACTAAAAAATTTTTTGTATTTTATTATTGAGTTCTTTTTAATCAAAATATTGATCCATATAAAATTCACCAACATAGTGAATTACAATGCATACTAAAAATTTTTTTGTATTTTATTATTGAGTTCTTTTTAATCATAGTGAATTACAATGCATACTAAAATTTTTTTTGTATTTTATTATTGAGTTCTTTTTAATCAAAATATTGATCCATATAAAATTCACCAACATAGTGAATAACAATGCATACTAAAAAATTTTTTGTATTTTATTATTGAGTTCTTTTTAATCAAAATATTGATCCATATAAAATACATTTTTTTGTTTGACTGTTTATTTCCATAATTGAAATTTCATCTGTAGAGATAATTGGGTTTCTCTATTTCTTTTCTTTGATTTTTTTAATCTTTTAAACAAAATCTAACACAAAGCACAAACAACGACTCTATTATCCTAAAAGCACATTGTTGACGAATGGAGTTTAATTCAGTCATATGCCCGTGAAACCTTAATGGTGCAACTGGCTCTAAGGTACCCTACCTCAATCTACACAATGACTAGAAACCGATACCCCTTGCTACACTCGAAATCTATCTTTTGGGGTATGGTAACTGGGACCAAACTAAGTTTAAGAAAAAATAAATGCAGAAGTAATGCATTTGAACAAAACTTTTTTGAAAAGCAAAAACAAAGTGCATTTGGATTTTGGGCTTACGCTTGTCATGGGCTGCTGTTAATCATTTTGGGTTTTTTGAAGAAGCATTTTTCTTATTTATTAGACAGGTTAGGGTTCTTTCCAAGACTTCAACCAGTTTTTTAATGAAATGCCAATTTTGTAGAATACTTAAATTTCTCAGTTACAGTTCTAATTTGAGAACAATACGAGCGGTTTTAGGATATTACCAGCTTTTTTTCTCTTTAAATTATTTTAATGTTTGTCAACAATGGATCACACGGGATCCTCAGTGCCACTTTTCCAGTGACAATTCAGTGCCACTTCTATATTTATGTCAAGTGTCATATTTATTTAATTTGTCATATGTTTTTTATTTAAATTTCTTCTACCATCACGTGATAAGTGGGATTGGTACTGGATTTAGTACGGAGTAGTGGCATAGAGGATCCCAATTGACAATGGATTTCCACTTCGAAAACAAAATGAGCAGTTTATAAGAGATTAGCTCTTTCTCTCCTAAATTTGCTCAGTTCCCCTCCCCAAGACTCAATGCTAGCACTATTTGTATTACACAATACATGATCACTTGATCAGTAAAAGTCAATTTACTTTCTTTCTTGGATGGTTAACCGTATCGAAACATTTCTCTACAAAGTTAAGCTATTCAAATGCAAGAAATAGAATTTCACTATAATTTAAATGGTGTTATAATTGCAATAGCACTATAGATCAATTACAATCCACCATTAATAGAAAAAAACTAAAGAAAAAACTCACTAAAGCTAATTAAAGAACAACAAATTATTCAAAAAACTAAAAATTTTCACCCAAATGACATAAAAAAAAAAAACATTAAGGTCACCCAAATTTAACAAAAAGACAAGAACATTGATGTTATTACAAAATAAGTACTTTAGGGACAAAGAATCCTTTGTTACTTGTGCATAGCTATTGGTTAGAGCAAACCAAGTTAAAAATATTTATATGTAGAAAAATATAAGTATTAAATGTCACATTTTTGTCTTAATTATATTTATTCTTTCTAAACAATTGACTTTATTAAAATATTTAAAAAAATCTAAAAACATCATGTTTACGTTCAAAGTACGTACTCCACTACTAATTACAAAAAGTGTACAAAATTGAGTTATTTACAAAGCCAACAAAAGCCCATTCACAAATATATGATTCTTAAAAAGACAACTCTGCTGGTAAAGATATTAACCATGTATTTCTGATGTCCTGATTTGACTCCATTTCTATGAAATAATATTTTTTTTTTGTCTTAACGGCACATTTACACTAATCTAACCTACTTTTACTCATACCGAAGGGGGGAGACTACTCTAGGGGGTTGTTCAACTGAGCCAAGGGCACCACACACCCGTATGAATTTAAAACAATTCTCATATAGAGGCACATTGATGGAAAACAATGTTTGAACCCTTGATCTCCTACTCTATAATTAATGTAGTGGCTAACTCCTCTAGAGGGAGTTGGTTCTATGAAATAATATAAGACGGCCAAAAACTATGTAGGCAGGAAGTTATGTGGTCCAACAGAACTGTCCTTTGGATCCAACGTCCCAGCGAATCACCTTACTCCGAACAAATACAAACACATGTTTTTGCAAGACACGGGACCGCCAAAGGTAATTTTTGAAGTCTCTCTATTACTAGTGTAGATCCAAATTTTGACAAGCAACTTCTATGCAAAATCTCTGAACTTACTAACTTCAGAGTGCATCCTCCTCGCACTAGAACCACAATTGCATACCCCTCTTTACCTTCTTCTCCACTAGCAAATGGAGAAATTTAAGCTCATGATGATGGTTTCACCTCTAATGGGGCACCTAACACAAGCTCTTGAGCTGGCCAAGCTCATGCTTGCAAGAAACAATCAATTGTCAATCACAGCCCTGATCATGGAGCTGCCTATTGATCCCGATGGCACAGCCAAAATTCAGTCCCTCATCGCTGCCACAAATGTTGAAGGCCTCCACTTCCACCACCTTTCAACACCAGAAGACACCTCTGATTGGAACATCACACACAGACGTTTCTTCATTCTTAAGCTCCTAGAATATCAGAAGCCTCATGTGAGAGAAATAGCCTCAAAAACTCAAAAATTATCCGGGTTTTTGATTGACTTGATTAACATGACCATGATTGATGTTGCTGACGAGCTTGGAGTTCCTACCTACTTATTCTTCACCTCTGGTGCTGCTTTTCTTGGTCTGAGGTTTCATTTCCAAACCCTTGAAGACGAGCAAAACCAGGACACATCTGAGCTGGTTAAAGGGGAAAGCCATTTAGTTCTCCCTAGTTTTGCGAAACCAGTTCCAATCAGCGTCCTCCCAACTTTAGCAACCAAGGAGGAATTCCGGTCGAACGTCTTCTTGAAATGCACCCGTGACTACAGAAGGGCTAAAGGAATCATAGTTAACACTTTCAGTTATCTTGAATCTAATGCTATTAGTTCATTTTCGTTAAATTCTTATTATGGTAAATCAAGCTTGCCACCAATCTATCCTGTTGGGCCTATTCTGAATAGTTCCCAAATCCAGACTCAATCTAGTGAAGATTATTCATCAATGATGAAATGGCTGGATTGTCAGCCTAAAAACTCGGTAGTTTTTCTGTGTTTTGGCAGCTTGGGAAGTTTCCATCTGGACCAAGTCCAAGAAATAGCTTATGGTATTGAGAGAAGTGGTCATCGGTTCCTATGGGTTCTCAGGCGGCCCTCTACAAAGAAAGGAGGATTTCCTAGGGAGTATGAGAATCTTGAACTTGTGCTCCCCGAAGGGTTCTTGGATCGAACGGCTTCGATCGGAAAAGTCGTGGGTTGGGTTCCACAATTGGCCGTGCTATCACATTCGGCTGTTGGGGGATTTGTTTCGCATTGTGGTTGGAATTCAATGTTGGAGAGCATCTTTTTTGGGGTGCCTATTGCCACCTGGCCTATAGAAGCTGAGCAACAGCTGAATGCGTTCCAATTGGTTAAAGAGTTGGGAATTGCTGTAGAAATTAGTTTGGACTACAATCAAGAAAAGGAAAATCAAGCTCTTGTGAAAGCCGAGCAACTAGAGAAAGGCATAAGGGAAATCATGGATTGTGAGAATGAAGTGAGGATGAGGGTTAAAGAATTTAGCGAGAAAAGCAGACTAACCACTAAGGAAGGTGGATCATCTTACTTGGCTTTGGACAATATTATTCAAGATATTTGTTCAAGGTCTTGAGGTTAATTGGCGCAATGAAAATTAGGGCTGAAAATAAGCCTTAATGAGTCGGACAGAGGTATGTTCAGAAATGATTTGAAGATTAAAAGAAATGTTTAAATTTGGTTTGTATTTGATAATTTTTTTGAAAAAAATCAATCGAGTTTGGTTTGAAATTTCATATGCATGTTCATTAAAAGCTTGGCTTGACTTGTCAAAGTATCGATTCAAGCACATACAACCAAAGGTTGGCTTGACTTGAATGTTGTATTATGTAGAGATTTTCATACTAATTTGTTAGTGTTTTTCCCTTAATTTTTGCTCTATGATATTCAAGAAATCTATTACGATGAATTAGGAATATGATTAAAGTTGATTATACCTATTCAAGAAATTTATTACGATGAATTAGGAATGTGATTAAAATCAATTATGCCTATTCAAGAGATTCAAGTATTATATGCTTGCTATTTCATAAAATAAGCAATATACGGGAAGGAATGAAGTGGAGTTAAAGAAGAAAACTATAGTATATTTTTATGAAATGTACTTGCCTTATATGTTCCTAAACATATTGAGTCGGACAACGTGAAGATCGTGATTGGTTCGTTAATATATTCAGAGTTTGAAATCATGTTTGAGTTTGGATTGATACCTAAACAAACAATCTTGAACGAACTTGGTTCAAGTCGAGTACCAAGTTGCTTAATTCGATTTACAGCTCTAATTAAAATTGTTGTTAATGGAGATTATTACATGAACAAATTCAATTCAATTAAATATAAGACAAGTGCAAATGTGGAATCATTGATACATTCTTCTCCACAGACTTTGCAATGGGTTGCAGTTGAATAGAATAGTGAAAAAAAAAAACCTTTATCTTGTTAAACGTATCTCAAAAATCTTGAGCTTTCGACAACGAGTCACTGTCCTACTCCTTGGGCTGATATTGTTTGGGTAAATACTGTTCTGAGGCATGCCTTCATTCTCTAGTTGGCTTTTCTATACAAATTGTCGACTCAAGATAGACTGCTCAATTGGGGATTAGTTTCAAGGATAAGCTGTGTTTTTCACAAGTCGCAAGTTGAAGACCATAATCACTTGTTATTTAGTAATAGTATTTGGGAGTCCCTTAAATCCCAATGCTCCATACAATGGCCTCAAACCAATTGGGAAAATCTGAATTCTTGGGCTGGAACAAAACCTCAAAAGTAAGTCCTTAGCCAAGATTTAGTGCAGGGTCCTTTTGGCTAATAGTGTGTATTGCATTTGAAGAGACTTACCTCAGCTAAGATTCAACGCAAGGTCCTTTTGGCCACTAGTGTATATTGCATTTGGAGAGAGAGGAGTTGCAGACTTTGCAAGAATGAATCCAGAGATGCTGTAACTATTCATAAGGAGATCTTTGAATTGGTAGGATGTAAATTGTCCTCCCTACAGAACGACAAGAGAACAAACTTAAATAAGCAACTGCAAAGGAATTAGACTTTACCAGAACTTATGTTTTCTCAATGATTTGTTAGTAGTGGATGAGGATGTTATATAAGTGAGTCTATTTACTGTGTAGGATGTTTAGTCTTGTTAGTGTTGGATGTTTACCATTGGGTGATTTTTTTTTTTTTTTTTTGATAAATCTGTGATTTTGTCGATTGGTTTATGGCTGTGGGGTATGCCCTTGTATTCCATACCTTTCTTGGTATTAATGAAATCTTATATACCCGAAAAATGAAGCTCACTAATTAAGGGAAGATTTCTTTCCTATTTTTAACCATTACTAAGAATTCAGTAAAACGAGATTTGTAGGCTGCATATACGTTCCCGTAGAGTGTCCAGGGAGCTGTTGAGAGTGTATTTTGATTTAATCTTTTCAACCCAACTCCAGTCAGACAGCACCAAATCTTCCTCCAACCAGCTTCCTTTGTCTTCACAAGTGGCATTGCTATTTGCATGTGCTTCTTCTGAGCTTGATAAAAAATAATAATAATAAGGACTTAGAAAATAGACGTGATTAATGCATTTGAAAAGCTGAGCGTTACTGTATTTGCACTGAATTATTTTTGTATGTCCATCCATCTTGAAAATTAATTTCTACGTGAATGCATTTTTGCTCTGAATGCATTTTTGTACGTGAGTATATACCAATTCTTATGTTTATATGATGTCTAGAAAATTAATTTGTAAGAGAATTGGTATGGGATGGTAAAACAACTAAGAAAGTCAAAATCTTTGTAGCTGTAACTCAATTTCCAAATGCTCAAATGACCAAATTGTTGAATGTTCAATGTAATTGGTTATTGCTTAGTTGAAATGCATTGTGTTTTGTAGTTTTATTTTTCATTTCCATTTTCTTCAAAGGAATTACTTCCTTTGAATCTTGTTCCATTTCCCTAATACTTTTATTTGTCATCCAAACAAAAGAAATGGTTAGGGATTTCAAGGAATTAACATTTTCACACTTTCCTTTCCTCAATGAATCCCTAGAGCCAAACAAGGCCTTAATGGATATACCAAGGATCTCGTTTGGTAAGTGAGTTTTTTTACCAAGTATTTTTTTTACAAGTTTTTTAACAACTTAAACTACAAGAACCCCAAAAACCTCAAAAACTCTTGTATGCCACTGTTGAAGCAAGTAATGAAACAATGTCATTTTGGTCTCCCACTTTATTTTGAGCATAGATAGCAAAACACTCCCAATCTTTCTGTCTGCTATTGTTGCACTAAGGATTAAGCCCTAGCTGCCGAACTTGGAAATCGACCGACCGGATAATTCCGAGAAGGAGGGACCAATAGACGCAGTGGTTGTCGGTAGGAAGGAGTGGGAACCGACACTGTCTACAACTGGTGGAAGCAAAAGCTGTTAGAGTAACAGTGATGGTTGATTCTCTGGCGAAGGAGAAGTCCGAGGAAGAATAGAAAACTCGTTTGGCGAAACGAATGGGTTTAGAAAAACTGCCCACCTCCACGAAGCTCTGCCCAGGTGTTAGGTTTTTGGGACAGAAAGGCAGCGGGAAATTTAAAAAAAAATTCCCAAAAACCCACTCAAGGATCACCCTAGATTTTGTGTATGGTTCAAGAAGAGAGGGAAAAACGGATTACCTTAATCCGCATGACAATCCTCTGCCGAATTAGAGAAGACGAACAACCCCTTGAACAGTCCAGATGTTCTGCCTCTACCAAAATCTACGCGAGAGTGATATCTGGATCGTCTCTACGATATATGTGTGAAAGTGATGAAAGTTGCTAGCCTTTCTTTTCACTTTTCCTTGTCTATATTTTCTCTCTATGTATGTCTTACACATCTTTTTTCCTCCACTCTCTATGTATACCAAAACCCTATTTTTCCCTTTTCGAGAGTCATAGGTTTTTCATCCTTCTAATAGAGAGAAGATTTGTAGAAAAAAGAAAAAGGAAGAGATAGATTTTTTATCCAATAACAAACTCTATCCTTCAGCTATCTGGTAGATAGGAGATAACTATTTTCTCCTATATGCTCAAATAGGTCTGGAATTTATTTTCTTTGTAATTAAATCCCGAAAGTATCTTATACTTTATTTTCAAGTCTTCACTTGGACACATAATTTTAATCCAAATTCAAAACTCTAATGCGTGGGATCCAATAGGCTCCAAATACATTGGCAATAATTATGACTTATAATTCCCAAAAAGAATTAGATAAAATAAACAACTTTATTTTATCATTAATTACAATAATTAATTAATTCATAATTATAAATCATGAGCGGTGTCTAACAACACATTATGACCACCCAAGTACCCGGAATTAGTCAAGGGAATTTTGACCTAACATTTCCAGGAGAAGTTACCATGTAATTATTATCCTTTCACCACCGATATCCAATTAGTCAATGAATAAGGAATAAGTGCCAATTCCTTAATGGATAATTAAATTTACTAGTTTCCAGAGTTAACCCTAGATTAGGTTAACTTGAAGATATTCTTCAATTGACCTAATGTAGTCGACCTTTTAGGGTTCATTTCCTACTAGTGGCCATCCGGATATCAACTCCTACTATCGGAGTGGTGAATCCCATCTTGATCACTCATTACCTTTCCGTGCTTCACACTACACCCAATCTCTGTTTTATAAGTCACTCTTAATGAGTAACAAGCAATAGAGTCAAAATGTAGTGATTCACACTCAAGATACTATGGTGATCTCAAGTCGTAGGATCATTTACATAACTTACCACAAGAGATACAACCATTGGCACTAGATAGATATCCTAATGGGATCTCTAAGCGGATCATTCCAATGCATTTGTACTTTACAAATCATCTACACATTATTCTAGGTATCTATATACCATGGTTGATGAGAACAACCACTACTTACATTAAGTAGAGACTAATTGTGTACTAGTCTATCCATACTAATGATGTTCTATCTCATTAGTACTATGACTAGGGAAATTTAAGAATATTACTATAAATGTGATTGATATCTCATAGTCATCAACACTTGTGACCACCATCACATTAGTAAGTATTCTAAGGACTTTATCAGTTATATCTAGCATTTAACAGATAAAGAAGAAATTATTAAAATACAAAACATAATAAGGAATGTATTAAACAAAATCATTGTTTAAGGGCATACATTCGAACAATCTCCCACTTGCACTAAAACATTTCATTCATGACATTCAGTCCAAATGATAATACATGACCTTCATGTTTCAACTTTAGTGAGAGGATCAGCTATGTTATTCTCTGTGGGGACTCTCTCTACCTTTACGTCATTTCTGGCAATGATTTCTCTAATTAAGTGAAATCTTCTAAGTACATGTTTGGATCGCTGATGAAACCTAGGTTCCTTTGCTTGAGCAATAGCTCCATTGTTATCACAGTACATAGTAACTGGATCAACAATGGTTGGAACCACACCAAGTTCTGTCACGAACTTTTTAATCCAAACGGCTTCCTTAGCTGCTTCCGAGGCTGCAATGTATTCAGCCTCTGTTGTATAATCTGCTGTGGTGTCCTGTTTAGAACTTTTCCAACATACAACACCTCCATTAAGAGTAAAAATGAAACCTGACTGCGACTTATAGTCATCTTTGTCCGACTGAAAACTCGCATCAATAGCCCTTAAGCTCCAACTCACCTTTTCCATGTACTAAAAACAAATCTTTAGTCCTTCTCAAGTACTTAAGAATGTTCTTAACGGCTGTCCAGTGACCCTCACCTGGATTAGCCTGGCATCTGCTCGTAACACTCAGAGCATATGAGACATCAGGTCTTGTGCACAACATAGCATACATAATTGATCCTATTGTTGAAGCATATGGAACAGTATGCGTTTTATTAGTCTCAACTTGTGTCTTAGGACACATTCTCTTAGAAAGGCTTATACCATGAGTCATAGGTACAAAGCCCTTCTTGGACTGATCCATGCTAAACCTCTTTAGCACTTTATCTATGTGTGTAGATTATGCAAGACCAAGCAGCCTTTAATATCTATCTCTATAGATTTTAATGCCTAATATATAGGTTGCTTCTCCTAAATCTTTCATGGAAAAGTTCTTTGACAACCAGCCTTTTATGGATTGTAACATTGGTATATCGTTTCCCATTATTAATATGTCATCCACATATAGTATAAGAAAAACGATTGAACTCCCACTAGCATTCTTGTATACACAAGGTTCATCCGGATTCTTGAGAAATCCAAACTCTTTGATTGTCTCATTGAATCGGATGTTCCAACTCCTAAATGCTTGCTTAAGTCCATAAATGGACCTGTGTAGCTTACATATTTGACTAGGATTTGAAGATGTAAAACCTTCAGGTTGTGTCATGTACACATCTTCCTCCAAATTTCCATTAAAGAATGCAGTTTTTACATCCATCTGCCAAATCTCATAGTCATGATATGCCACAATTGCAAGCAATATCCGAATGGACTTAAGCATTGCTACTAGTGAGAAAGTTTCATCATAATCGATTCCCTCTTTCTGCTTGTAGCCTTTGGCTACCAGTTTAGCTTTATAGATAATCACATTTCCTTCCATGTCTGTCTTCTTTTTGAAGACCCATTACACCCTACAGGTTTTATCCCTTCAGGTGGATCAACCAAGGTCCATACCTTGTTGTCGTACATGGAATTCATTTCGGAATTCATGGCTTCCAACCATTTGGAGGAGTCTGGACTATCCAACACTTCTTGGTAGGTAGTAGGTTCGTCATCTTGAATGACTAGTATATCATTGTTTTGACTCATAAGAAATTCATATCTCTTGGGAGCTGAGCGTACCCTTACTGACCTACGGGGCCCTTGTATATCCACAGCTTCTGTATGCGCACCAACATTATGTGGCTGAAGTTGTTCTTCAACAGGTTGCTCAATGTTTGTTTGATGATCTTGAATTTCTTCAAGATCTATTCTACTCCCACTGTCTCTTTCTAGAATAAACTCTCTTTCTAGAAAAATAACATGTTTTGAGACAAACACCTTTTGCTCAATTGGGTTGTAGAAATAGTACCCTATAGACTCTCTTGGATACCCTACAAACAAACACTTATCAGATCTAGCATCAAGTTTATCCGATTCTACCAACTTCACATAAGCTGGGTAGCCCTAAACTTTCATGTAGGATAGATTTGGTTTCTTCCCTTTCCATATTTCATATGGAGTTGAGTCAACAACCTTGGTGGGTACTCGATTAAGAGTATGGGAGGCAGTATCCAATGCATATCCCAAAACGATTTTGGGGCACTCGAGTGGCTCATCATGGACTGTACCATATCTAATAGGATTTAGTTTCTCCTTTCAGACACACCATTTAGCTGTGGTGTACCTGGAGGAGTCTATTGTGGAACTATTCCATTATCCTTCAAATAAACTCGAAACTCATCACTTAAGTATTCTCCATCACGATCGGATCGTAGTGTCATAACACCTTTACCTGTTTGTTTCTCTACTTCATTTTTGAATTCTTTAAATTCTTCAAAAGATTCAGATTTGTATTTCATTAATACACATAATCATATCTAGAATGATCATCTGTGAAGGTAATGAAGTAT
Source organism: Coffea eugenioides (assembly GCF_003713205.1). Taxonomy (NCBI): domain Eukaryota; kingdom Viridiplantae; phylum Streptophyta; class Magnoliopsida; order Gentianales; family Rubiaceae; genus Coffea; species Coffea eugenioides. The sequence goes on along the minus strand of NC_040043.1, from coordinate 16,016,368 downwards.
GAACATCCACCTCTAGCTGTAATTGACATTGGACCACATACATCAGTATGTACTAGCCCAAGTAAATCACTAGCCCGTTCTCTCTTTCCAGTAAAGGGCATTTTTGTCATTCTTCTAAGTAAACAAGCTTCACATATATCATATGATTCATATTCAAATGAGTCCAAGTATCCACCTTTGTGTAATTTTGGAAATGCGTTTCTCATTTACATAACCAAGTCTATAGTGCCTTGTTTAGTTTATCTAATCTCGTTCTCTTTTTATTCACATTGAGAATTTGGTTATCCAGATTTAGAATATATAAACCATTATTCCAATTTCTAGAACCATAAAACACATCATTTTTAAAGAAAGAACAACATTTATTCTCCTGGGTTATCCTAAACCCATTCAAATCCAAACAGGAAATAGAATGATGTTCGTAGTAAGTGCTGGAACATAATAATAATTTGATAATTCTAAAATCAGTCCACTGGTTAAAGCAATATAATAAGTCCCTACAACTAGAGCAGCAACTTTTGCTCCATTGCCAACACGTAGAGTGATTTCACCTTTCCCCAGTTGTCTACTGTCCTTTAGACCCTGCAAAGATATGCAAATGTGAGAACCACATCCGGTATCTAACACCCAAGAGTCTGATTCGGAAGTAGATACATTAATCTCAATCATATATGTACCAGGTGATGAAGCTTCAGCAAGCTTCTTCTGCTTTAGGCTCTCCAGATATGCCTTGCAATTCCTCTTCCAATATCCAGTTTGTCCACAATGGAAGCAGGTTGCTTTAGACTGGTCTGCCTTGGCCTTCTTGGGCTTCTTGACAGGCTTGTTTATGGGTTTCTTAAACCCTTTTCCTTACTTTTTCCTCTTCTTGGAGGAGGAAACAACAAGCACATTAGTGGGACCCTTCCCTTTCTTTATTTCTTTCTTTGCAGTTTTTAGCACATTCAGCAATTGAGGCAAAGTGTGTTGCAGATTATTCATCTGGTAGTTCATAACAAACTGTGAAAAAGAATCTGGCAGAGATTGGAGCACTAAATCAACATTCAGCTCTTGGTTCATCTTAAAGCCTAATTCGGCCAATTTTTCAATTAGCCCAATTATTTTTAAGACTTGTGGAGCAACAGGTGCTCCCTTTGCCATCTTGCACCTGAACAATTCTTTGGAGGTATCATATCTCACCGTCCTTGATTGTTATTCAAACTATTCTCTCAGGTGTTGTATAATATCATATGCCCCCATGTTCATGTGCTACTGCTGAAGTTGAGAAGTCATGGAGGCTACCATGATACATGAAACTTCCCTATTGTCATCCTTATACTTCTTGTAAGCATTTCGAGCAGCAGCCGGAGCATTTGGTTCAGGTTCCTGGGGCATGGGCCTATCAAGCACATATTCAATTTTTTCATGAGTGAGAACGAGTAGGACATTACGATGCCAATCGAGAAAGTTTGTGTCGTTAAGTTTACAATCAGTGAGAATGGTACGAAAGCTCAAATTGTGACTCATTCTACAACAGAAATAGAGTTTGTTAGAGAGAAAAATTTTGTTTAATAAAATCATAAAAATTTTGAAATTATGATTTTATTTCCACTATTTTTTTTCGAATCAATTACCCTCTTAAATTGACTCGGGATTTTCTTAAAATCCATAGTGGCTAGAATCCCATCTCAATTTTTTTTTGACCATGGGTGAATCCCAACAAATTAAAAATAATTTTGAAAGGTAGGTACTTTACCAATTACAAATTAATTGTAATTTCTAGATCAGTCAGGTATCAACTCTTGATTTTACATCTTTATGTATTAACCCAACCATTGCCTCTAAAATTAATGGTCTTGAGTGAATCCCAACAAACCATAATTTTAGTTAAATCGTACTCATCATTCTTGAGAACATTTCTCATAGTAAAAACATTTAGTAAGTAAGGCAGCCTTGGGTGAATCCCAACAAGCTAGCACTTAATAACTACTCTGATTTTATACTATAATGATGGAAGGCAACTTTTATTATTGATTTAATATTGTATTTGAGGGATTTGTCTCCTTCTCCAAAACATTTTGTAATTAAAGTTTTGAAAAATTTGTTTGCTGGTCTCATCAATAGACATGCATATAACCATTTCAAAAACATATATAAGTATGAAATTAAAATGTGGATGGTTGTGGATACTTCTAAACTAATTTCCCCAGCCATTAGGGAAATTAGTGGTTGACTAGGGTTTAATCGAAAACCACGAGAAAATCCCCTCTTTGTTGCATGGCTCCTTTTCTTCATTTTCAAGTTACAATTTCTATGCTATTTATACAATTTTCTGTCATCTATATTCTATCTAATATTTATTACAAATAGTATAGAAGAAACCCCGAGTTATATTCGGGAGACTTAGATGAGAAGAGAAATTACAACCAAAAATTAAGAGAGACAGGGTATGCAGACATCTATATTCTATCTAATATTTATTACAAATAGTATAGAAGAAACCCCGAGTTATATTCGGGAGACTTAGATAAGAAGAGAAATTACAACCAGAAATTAAGAGAGGCAGGGTACGCAGACCCTATTTAAAATAAATACAACCATTCAATCATAAATCCACAATCAAATTGGGTTTTATATCCACAACCATCCACCATGCATTCTTGCAATTTAAACAACTTTAAAGAAAGCATGTAAATATAGTAATAATTCATTCATGGATTTTTTGGATCTAATTTGTCAAGCACCCAAACAAATTTGGGGACTAAATACATGCTAAAAATTTTTGGTGAAAAATACTCTTATTAGGTCATCATTATTCCTAACTAAATTAGGAAAATAATTGGGGAAATAATTCCAATTAATCAAATTAATTTTGAATTAATTCCCAACCTAATAAAACATGAAATATTAAATTCCATAACACATTTTAACAATTAAAATTGTAATCAAATTCAAAAATTTCCAAAAGTTCAAAACTTCGAATTTTCAAAAATATTAGTTTCCTAAACTACTCTTGCATTTGTTTTCTAGCAACACCGGCAACCACCACAAAGAACCACCTCTCCAACCACCACCACTGGGTTCTTCACTGACCACCAGTGGCAACGGTTCCCAGTAGTAGCTTCCAAGTGGTCGCGGGCAACGATGGTTCTCAGCCATTGCAGCGACCTGCTGCATTTTTTTTTGCATAGGTTGCTGCTGCAACTTGTTGCACTTTTGATGCATTCTTGCACCTTAAAACTCTTGATTTGCTTACCCAGTAACCACCAAGAGCTATGGCAACCTCCCACCACCACCAAGGAAGCCTCCCATGGCCTCACATAGCAGGGGCAGCTGGTGGCAGCTCTTGAAAGATCGCCGGTAGCAATGTTTTGCTGCAACAGTCAAGAGATTGCAGTAGTAAAATTGCTGCACTTTGGCTGCAATTTTTTTTCTTTTCATAAAAACTAAGAGACTAGCAACTCTTGCAGATCATCAACAGAGATTCAGTGTCTGGTTTCATCTTAAAAAGAAAAGGAAAGCCTGACTATCACGTTTGACAGCTTGAATAGCAAGTATCTAGCAAAGTGATGATTAATCTTTCAATTTCCTATTAGATAATGAACTGATGAAACCTGCAACTATTCCAGATTTTAAAGGTTACTAAGAAGCTGCAAAACTCCATAAAATCAAACCCATAATGAAGCTATAATCAGATTATAGCATGCCAAGTCATTCAAGAATTTTTTGGCTAATGCATCAAAGAACTAATAGCAAATTTTGGTGCAATCTTTAACCATCAAAAACTTAAACTTTTTCCAGGTTTTATAGGTTAATAAAAGACACAAAACTCACCAAAAATTTGAACCAGAATATCGCATATTCTTAAATCCAACAATCAAGATCAATCCATGAACAAAAAAACACATAAAGTCATACGAAAAATACTAGGGATAGCTCTAATACCACTGTTAGGTTTTTGGGACAGAAAGACAACGAAAATTAAAAAAAATTTTCCCAAAAACCCACTCAAGGATCACCCTAGATTTTGCGTATGGTTCAAGAAGAGAGGGAAAAACGGATTACCTTAATCCGCGTGACGTTCCTCTGCCAAAATGGAGAAGAGGAACAACCCCTTGAGCAGTCCAGATGTCCTGCATCTACCGAAATCCACGTGAGAGTGATATCTGAATCGTCTCTACGATATATGTGTGAAAGTGATGAAAGTTACCAGCCTTTCTTTTCACTTTTCCTTGTCTATATTTTCTCTCTATGTATGTCTTACACACATTTTTTCCTCCACTCTCTATGCATGCCAAAACCCTATTTTTCCCTTTTCGAGAGTCATAGGTTTTTCATCGTTCTAATAGAGAGAAGATTCGTAGAAAAAAAGAAAAAGGAAGAGATAGATTTTTATCCAATAACAAACTCTATCCTTCAGCTATCTGATAGAAAGGAGATAACTATTTTCTCCTATCTATTCAAATAGGTCTGGAATTTATTTTCTTTGTAATTAAATCCCGAAAATATCTTATACTTTATTTTCAAGTCTTCACTTGGACACATAATTTTAATCAAAAATCAAAACTCTAATGTGTGTGATCCAATAGGCTCCAAATACGTTGGCAATAATTATGACTTATAATTCCCAAAAGGAATTAGATAAAATAAACAACTTTATTTTATCATTAATTACAATAATTAATTAATTCATAATTATAAATCATGAGCGGTGTCTAGCAACACATAATGACCACCCAAGTACTCGGAATTAGTCAAGGGAATTTTGACCTAACCTTTCCATGAGAAGTTACCATGTAATTATTATCCTTTCACCACTGATATCCAATTAGTCAAGGAATAAGGAATAAGTGCCAATTCCTTAATGGCTAATTAAATTTACTAGTTTCTAGAATTAACTCTAGATTAGGTTAACTTGAAGATATTCTTCAATTGACCTAATGTAGTCGACCTTTTAGGGTAAATTTCCTATTAGTGGCCATCCGGATATCAACTCCTACTATCGGAGTGGTGAATCCTATCTTGATCATTCATTACCTTTTCGTGCTTCACACTACACCCAATCTCTGTTCTATAAGTCACTCTTAATGAGTAACAAGCAATAGAGTCAAAATGTAGTGATTCACACTCAAGATACTATGGTGATCTCAAGTCGTCGGATCATTTACATAACTTACCACAAGAGATACAATCATTGGCACTAGATAGATATCCTAATGGGATCATTCCAATGCATTTGTACTTTACAAATCATCTACACATTATTCTAGGTATCTATATACCATGGTTGATGAGAACAACCACTACTTACATTAAGTAGAGACTAATTGTGTAGTAGTCTTTCCATACTAATGATGTCCTATTTTATTAGTACTATGACTAGGAAAATTTAAGAATATTACTATAAATGTAATTGATATCTCATAGTCATCAACACTTGTGACCACCATCACATTAGTAAGTATTCTAAGGACTTTATCAGTTATATCTAGCATTTAACAGATAAAGAAGAAGTTATTAAAATATAAAACATAATAAGAAATGTATTAAACAAAATCATTGTTTTAGGGCATACATTCCAACACCAGGAACTTCTTCTTACCAGTTGCATTCTTTTAGTTGCGAAGGCCCAGCTAATTTCAGGTGCCAGATTTGTGAAATCTCCCCTTACTAGTTGCATTCTTTTCCAATTTCGACTATCTTTAACGATAATTCATGGTTGCAATTTGTATCTTTGCTTGTGAAAATCACAGGAACTAAAATATTTGCAGCCATACTATCACATACCTTACAAGTTGCTTTGGCCGAGGAAAATTTACAAAATGAAGTACTAGGCTTACTCATAAAAGTTCACCGATTATGCCTAATTTTTAGGAAAAAAATTTGTGATTGGGAATTACTCCATTTAGTTAATAATTAATGGAGGGATTAGTCAAATTTATGATTCTATCTAAAAAAAAAATTGCTTACGGGTCAAAATGATGAAGATTGCCTTCATTGCTTTACTGATTTGAGTGTCAATTTTCTGAAATAGCCTAAATATAATGGACTGATAATAGCCTTCGTTGGTAAATTTTACCTTCATTGTAATTCTACAACAACAATTGTTTCGTTTGTTTGTTTGTTCAAGAGTCGAAAAAAGTACTAAAGGAGTTACCAATTGCAAAGATGAAGAGAAAGAGAAGGCAAAATATTAGGGATGAAGTCGTCATTTGATTTTAAAGAAATGGAGAATAAGATATTTTGAAAGTGGTTAACTTTTATTGGAACATTAGGTCCTTATTTTGAGTGAAAACAGGATTAAGAGCATTAACTAACCGGATATTCTACACTTTTCAAGCCAATACATACAATATCTTCACTTACCATATGCTTGGATTCTTGACTGCCTATTAAGCAAAGTAAATCTGTGTACCCACGATGAAAAAAGGGGAGAATATTGTACAACTTACCAAAATTGATTCGAACCAATACTTACCAAAATTTTGTATATTTCAACAATTTTCCAAGGGACTAATTCATTGAGTCGTAAATGCTTAAGTAATTACATATGTATGAATTGAATTCTTTTCCCTTGCATTCAAATAATTAGAAGACTGTGCAGTATTTTAATTTATTCTATATATGAGGAATGAAATACAAAATCTTTGTGGTCAAGTTTAGACATTTTTAGGTGAAATCTTGATATTATAGAGTAAAAATTGCTCAATGATAACACTCTTGTAATTTGCACTGTTTGACTTCAATTAAATGAATAAAAACACAAAGATGTTGAATTTAGAGGGAATGTCGTATTGAATAGGGGTGTATACTTGCTTCATCCTATTGTTATGTGCAAGGTTATATTAATGTGGTGAAGACAAAGCTATTTCAAATGGTTAATTCCTTATTGAGTTTCATGCGACTAGAGAATTGTATATATAATATGCCCTGTATTTTGACTTAGAAGTAAACACTCTTTATTGGTAGGTTTATGCCTTCTTGCACTTAGTTCATTTCTAGAGGTTACGATTGTTGCCTCTTACCTGCTATAATGCATGTCGGCCTTTTAAGTTAGTGATGATTTATTACCTTAGTTTTTTACACAGATCGAAAACTAATACTTGCTGATCCTTTGCACACTGCCCGATTCGAGTGTGGAGAGAACGACTCATGGCTTTGCATTAGCAATTACTTCAAGGTATGCATCCTATCTTACTCTTTTTCCAACTATGTGCTGTTTACAAAGCCTATGCACAATTGCATTCCAATTGTTCCAAAATTGTTACATATGGGGTGAATCTAGATGCATGGTTCCTTTGGCAAGCTATGATTAGGCCATTTACCAACTTATACTAATACATGTGTCATAACAAAGAAAAAAACCAATGGCAAATCAAGTTGATTCATCGAGGCTAGGCCGAGCCCAATTTTCCTTGAAGAGTACTTGCTCGAACTTAAGGGAGCTAATAGAATCAACAATGGCAACCTAAAGAGTGAGGTCTTCCACACAATAGCTGATAAGTTCTCTCAAACAGGTTGCCGCTTTGACCTCTCTCAAATGAAGGTCACATATAATTCATTATGTAGCCAAACACAAGAATACAATCGTATATGATTTAGGGTTTGATAGGGTGTAATTTATTATTAAATTTATGGTTAATTTCCCTTTGATCCTTACCAAATATTGTTTTAATTGTTGGATTATACTTATATTTGGTATTTGGATCTAATTACAGGATGTGGAGCAGAAAAATACTAAAAAGGGAGGCTTTCTTGATAACATGCTGTAAAGACCGGATTCTCAGGATTGTGTGCACGTGGGAAGCTGCTAAGAAATTGACAAATCTGGCTCTAAGTTGTGCTCAAATCAATTCTTTCCCTTTTGTTGACTAGTAGTTTACTAGTATTAGGAAACAAGAAACAAGGAAATCTCAGAAGTTGCCTTATCTTTTTGTTTTCCTTATTCGGTTAGGAAACTGACTAGACTAGCGGCTAGTCATACAGATTAGGTTATTATCTTTCTTTTGGTTCTTGATAGAGGGAGGAGAGGAACAGACCGCTTTTCTTCAGTCTCTTTACTTTCTCATTCGAACGATTATTACATCATGAGGGGAAAAGATTTGATGTCAAGGAATTCAACTTATACGCGTGGAAATTTCTCTATGAGGTGTGGCTCAGTTTCTAATCTAGTCAAAGACCAACTCAACGACGCAGTCCCGAACATCTATGAGATCGAACTAATCTCAACTCAATCCTTTAATTTATTGATATTTGTGCATTCTCTCTTTTAATTTCTCGAGATTATTTTGTTAACTGAATGTCAAGAGCCCAATATTCGAAGTGACCTAATAATCTATTGTCAAATTAATCAACTAAATCCGTAATTGTTTGGTCGATTAATATTAGTGGTAACTAGCGTTTATACAAGTTAGGGGAATGTACAATCTAATTTAAATAACCCTCTTAGTGTGTTATTGATTAGGGTTAAACTTTTCTAATTCTTAATGCAACTGGAAAATTAAATCCTACGGTCTTGGTCATCCATAAGCTAAGGAAAGGTTGGTCGCTAGAGTTTGTTGACGACTATAACTCACCTGTTAAAGAATTGAACAAACCATCTTTGCATCAATGATCGGATGAATGGACTATGTCTGCCAGGTTGTATCTTTGGCTGGAGTTTGTCTACCATCGATTTAATTCCTCCTACTTTTGTGGATTGCTTTATTAACCAGGCGTTCATTTATTTTAGTTTGAGTTGTTTAATTATTCTCAATTTTATAAAAACCCCCCATACTCTGGACTCTGAAAGAAATAAATTATCTCCAATCCATGTGGATTCGACCCTACTCACCACTATATACAAAATTTATATTTTTGTTATGTAGGTTTTATTATTGCATAGGTTCGACGACTTGTCAATTTTTGGCGCCGTTATCCGGGATTAGTGCTTGATTAATTTGTTTCTTTTTGAGTTCATTTTTATTTTCTAGTTTATGCCTCATTCTTTTTGTACAGGAAATTTGGTATATATTCCTGAAATAGAAAAGACAGCACATAAACTAAGGAAGGAGACTAGAGAACAAAGAGAGGAATAGTCACTTGTTGCATCCGCAGAGGATTCTTCAAGTGATCATTCGAGTGATTCTGAAGAGAAGGAAATTATTATGGCCAACAATCGGACATTGAGGGAGTCGGCTGTTCCTGATTTAACTCAACTGCCACTATGTATTACTTTCTTGCACTTAAATGAAAATACTCATTTTGAATTAAAATTTGGATTAATTCACCTCTTACTTTCTTTCCATGGTCTTTCAGGTGAGGAGCCCCCCAAGCATCTACAAGAATTTGATATAGTATGCTCGAGTATGAAGCCCCCTGGGGTTACTGAGAAACTAATAAAGTTGAGGGAGTTTCCCTTTTCTCTTAAAGATTCAGCAAAAGATTGGCTATACTATCTACCAACAGGTAGTATCATAACTTGGGCGCAACTGAAAAATAAGTTCTTGAAGAAGTATTTCCCAGCCTCCCGAGTTGCAAGCTTGAGAAAGGAAATATGTGGTGTTAAGCAGCAACTAAGGGAGACCTTGTATGAGTACCGGGAGAGATTCAACAAACTGTGCACGAGATACCCGCAACATCATATAAGTGAACAATTATTTTTCAATATTTTTACGAAAGTCTTTACTTGTCTGACAGGAATATTATTGATGCTGCGAGTGGTGGAGCACTGGTGAACAAAACTCCTGGAGAGGCGTGGGAGTTGATTGAGAGAATGGCGAAAAATTCACAACAATTTGACTCCCGAGATACTCTTCCCACTCGTCGAGTGAATGAGATAGAAATTTCATCAATTAAATAGCAATTATCTGAAATGACCTCTTTTGTTCGACAATTGGCTGTAGGAAATGAGCAGCAAACCAAGGTGTGCGGGATCTATACCAATATAGGACACTCCACTGATATGTGCCAAATGATCCAAGAGGAAAATGCTGAACAAGTCAGCATAGTTGGCAACATGCCCGCGCCATGGAGACAGTAGGATCCATATTCCAACACCTACAATCTTAGTTGGAGGGATCACCCGAACTTTAGTTATGGTGGGAACCGATAGCAAAACTTTGGTCAAAATAGACAACAAGGGTTCCAACCCCAATACCAGCCAAAGTCTCAACCTTTATCTTCTAATTCAGGAAGCTCTTTGGAAGATGTGGTCAAAAGTCTGGCCACAAGTGCTGCTCAATTTCAACAGGAGACGAGGTCAAGCATACAAAATATGGAAACCCATGTGAGTCAGATGACAACCGCAATCAATCGTCTGGAATCTCATGTTTTTGAAAAATTGCCGTCTCAACCTGAAGCTAACCCAAGGAATGTAAGTGTCATGACCCTCAGGAGCTGGAAGGAGATTAAAAGACCTAAGTTAATGATTCCCAAAGATAAGAGCGAAGAGCACATTGAGAAGAACTTAAGGAAGAAGGAGGGGCAAATATAAACACTAAGAAGGTAATTTTCAATTCTGTTATTAAGAATAAATCTAACACTCCACCTTTTCCTAATAGGTTGGAGAAACCAAGGAAACCAGACAAGGAGAAAGAAATCTTGGAGATGTTCAAAAAGGTTGAAATAAATATTCCTCTATTGGATGCAATCAAGTAAGTGCCAAAATATACCAGATTTTTGAAGGATTTATGCATCAACAGGAGAAAGTTGAAGGGAGATGAGAGAATAGTGGTAGGGGAGAATGTATCTACAGTGCTACAAAGAAAACTCTCACCCAAATGTGGAGATCCAGATATATTCACTATCCCCTGTAAGATAGGAAACACTAATATTAGAAATGCCATGCTAAATTTAGGAGCATCTATAAATGTGATGCCAAATGCCATCTATGCTTCTTTAAATTTAGCACCACTAAAAGAAACTGGCATTATAATTCAATTAGCTAATCGCACTAACGCCTAACCTGAGTGGCTAATTGAAGATGTTCTAGTACAAATCAATGAGTTAGTTTTCCTGCTGATTTCTATGTATTAGATAGGGTGACGAACACTCCCCAAATCCATTCCTTATTTTGTTAGGTCGACCTTTCTTAAGTACTGCTAGTACCAAAATTGATGTTAATAAGAGTTCACTAACAATGGAATTTGATGGAAAAGTTGCTCACTTTAATATTTTTGATGCGTTGAAATACCTACATGAGTCTAATTCTATTTTTTCGGTGAGTGTGATTGACCCTATAATGCAGGAAGTGTTTGAACTTAATGGCAGGGATGAGTTAGAAGTGACCCTGACCAAACACCTCAAGTTGGAAACAATTTGTGACGTGGAGTTGAATGACGAGTTGCAGTGTGTGGTTGAGGTATTGCAGCTATTGATGTCTACTTCAGTAAGGTATGGGCTTGCTTATATTTTTGTGCCTGAGACACACCAAAACCTATTACCTTATGTTGTGCAGGCACCTGAGGTGAAGTTAAAGCCTCTGTCGAGTCATTTGAAGTACGCGTATTTGGGTAATGAGGAGACATTACCTGTGATAATCTCTGCAAGATTATTACCTAGTCAAGAAGATAAGTTGATCCGGGTGCTTAAGGACTATAAGGAAGCCATTGGATGGATCATTGCCGATATAAAAGAAATCAGCCAATCTGCGTATATGCACCGGATTAGGCTAGAAAATGATGCGACGCTTGTCAGGCAACCTTAAAGACGACTGCACCCAATGATGATAGAAGTGGTGAAGAAAGAGATATTCAAACTCCTAGATGTAGGCATAATTTTCGCCATCTCCGACAGCCAGTGGGTGAGTTCGGTTCAAGTGGTCTCCAAGAAGGAGGGAGTGACGATGGAGGCGAACCATGAGGGGGAGTTCGTTCCAATTTATGAACCAACGGGTTGACACTAGTGCATCGATTACCATAAGCTAAATGCGGTAACCAAAAAAGACAATTTTTTCCTTCCCTTTATAGATCAAATGATAGAAAGATTGGTCTGTGTGTGCTTATTATTGCTTTTGAGATGATTTTTCAAGTTACTTCTAAATAGTGATAGCGCCAGAGGATCATGAGAAGGCAACATTTACATGCTCATTTGATACCTTTGCTTATCGAAAGATGCCTTTTGGGCTATGTAACGCTCCCGTCACGTTTCTAAGATGCATAGTGAGTATCTTCTTTGAGAATGTAGAAAAGATAACCGAGGTGTTCATGGATGATTTTAGTGTGTATGGAGATAATTTTGATGATTGCCTCGATAATTTGATTTTAATTTTGAATAGATGCATCGAAACTAATCTAGCACTCAATTGGGAGAAGTGTCAGTTTATGGTTGAGCAATGAATAGTTTTAGGTCATGTCGTGTCATTTAGGGGCATAGAAGTCGAAAAAATCAAGATAGATCTTGTATCTTCTTTACCTTAACCCGCAAGTGTGCAGGAAATGCATTCTTTTTTGGGACATGTAGATTTTTATCGAAGATTTCTCCAAAATTGGAGCACCACTGTTCCGACTCCTACAAAAGGACGTGGCATTTGTGTTCGATGACGAATGCAAATTGGCATTTAATAGGTTGAAAGAGCACTTAACTACTCCACCCATTATTCAACCTCCAAACTGGGATCTCCCGTTTGAGATCATGTGTGACGCTAGGGATTATGCAGTGGGGGCGGTATTGGATCAGAGAGTGGGAAAAGCTGTTCACGCAATTTATTATGCTTCAAGAGCTTTGAATAGAGCTCAACTCAACTACTCTACCATAGAAAAGAGCTTCTAGCTGTCGTTTTTGTTTTAGAAAAATTTAGACCTTATTTGTTAGGAGTTAAAGTAATTATTTATTCTAACCATGCAGCGTTGCGGTATTTGCTGATGAAAAAGGAGGCCAAATTAAGGCTGATAAGATGGATTCTACTCTTACAAGAGTTCGACTTGGAAATAAAAGATAAGAAATGAGCAAAAAACTTGGTGGCTGATCATTTGAGTCGCATACCGGTCATTGAAGAGGATATTCCATTGAAGGAGTCGTTTATTGAAAAGCAACTATTTTCTATTAAATCACCCCCTCCTTAGTATCCAAATATTGTTAACTATTTAGTCACTGAGAAATTTCCTACTGGATAATCCAAGGCGAAAAAAGATAAATTGAAAAGTGATGCTGTGAGGACTCGCAAATTTACCTATTTTAAACTCCTATTACTAGCTTATTGAAATATTTATTGGTCGTTTGCTCCGAATATTTTATTCCAACCTTCTTAGACCCAATTACATGGAACTATGGCTTACATGTATTTTTAAAATGACTTGTTACAAAATTTAATTTTTGGGAAGCTCGTTAGTGAAAATAGTGAATGCGCGTGTGGAGGTAATAATCGATTTGAGGGTACAGTGAGCTTGGAGATTGAAGACTCATACATTAGTTTTAAAATAGTTATTTTTATGTTTAAATACTCTAGTTTTAGTTAGTAATACTATCGTTGTGAGAATTTCTTAGAAATTTCATTCTATCGCGCACAAATCGGAAGTTCGCGTTTTCGCGCGCGCGATTAATTGAGGGATTTAAAACCTTTATTTTTAGACTATTAAGAGTGAATAATAATAGTATGGATGGACTATTTTTAGACTATTTTTAAAACCCGAGAGGAAACGCGCGCGTACGCGCACTATTCCTAGTTGACTTTTGGAGTAATTTTGGCCACAAACTCTTAAGTTTCTCAAGGAAGCTTCACCATCAACAAAACACTCTCTGCTTTCTCTCTCATAGCAGCCGAAACACTATAGGAGGAAGAAGACCAAAGCTCTTCATCATCTTACTTCATCTCTTGCTCATTTCACTTCAAATTCCTACCACACCTTGCAAATAACTTGGAGATCATCTTGGGCTAGGAGAGGAGCTTCATTCTCATGGTTTTCTTGGAGCTCAAAGGACCGAAAATTTCTGAGTTTATCATCTAAGAAGTTAGCTAATCATCCAACCCTTGAATCTTAGCTTTTGTAAGTTAGATTACACTTAGAAGCTTGTAGCTTCATGTGCGTAGCTTTGGATTGTTGAAAATCATGTGAGTGGGCTCTATGAAATCCCACAATGGACTTGATGATCTGATTTGATGAGTTTGGATGTTATTTGTGTTGATTAAGTGTTAATCTAGTGGATTTAAGTTGAAAGAGTGAAAAGAAAATCAAAGGAAGTGCAATTTTTCACTCTTAATATGAAAGTCACCTATTCTGTTTCTCAACTGTGAAAGAGTGCCGAATATGCCCTGTCCTTGCCGCGCCTCTTGGTGCAATTTTTTTGTAGTCAAATTGTCTTGATTTTGATGTAGATATGTTGTATAGGTTGTGTGGAAAGTTTTCACCAAAAATCACTTGATTTGGTTGGGTAAATGTTTGGATTTCGAAATTTCTTCATGGCTGGAAAACGTGTCCAGAGTTGCTCTGGCAGTGAATTTCAAATGACAATAACTTTTTACTGCAATGTCAAAATCGAGTGCTGTTTGTAGTATTAGAAACTAGATACTTCCAGTTTTCTAACGGTATAAAATACATCCCCTGATTCCACTTGAGTGAACCGTACCAGCCTTTCAAATTTACCTGTCCTGTTTCTCGGATGTGTTAGAGAGTCTGTTAAGTACTGTGAATTAATGCTTGAATATGAGCCAGTTATGGACAGAATTTTAAAATGATTCCTTCTGTGAAATTGTAGCCTTATGAATGTAGTTTCCATAGCCATCAACCACGCTCAATTCCAAGTTGAATTGAGTGAGTTGTGGCCGAATTACGAAACTATCTTAGTGATGGAAAACCCTCTTTTTTGCTAGTTGAATGCCTTAATTTGAATTGGGACTTGTTATTTTGAAATTCTTGGCGTTAACCACCTACCAAATATATTTTGAATGTTTCTTAGACCTTGTCTTAATAAATGAACCAGATTTAAGTCGATTCCATTGGGCCAAAAGTTAGAAAAGGAAAACTGAAGTGCAAGGCAGATTTGCCTTGAAAATTCTTGGAACTTTAGTGGCTTTGTTAACTGACCTTCCGTGCGAATTTTTGCATGAAATTTGACAGAAGAATAACCCTTATATGGTAGGGTAATATTACCAAATTTGGTGCCATTCTAAGTCCATTTCGATGCTCAACCAAAGTCTTAAAGTTCATGCTTTAAATCTAGAAAACCCTTGTTCAGTGAGAAAATTTCAGCAACTTTGAACTGCTATATCTTGGTGCTCAAAACTCCGATTCTTGTTCTGCTTATTGTGTTTTAAACTTTGATTGTAACTCTAATAGAGTTTCAAATTTTAGAGGCTAGTTCACATTCTGTGAATTTTGTCGAATTTCCAAAATTGGCCAAAAACCAACCTCGAAACTGTCTTCGTATTCCAAAACAGCAACTTGAAGCTGAAATTTGAATGTCTTTCATTTGGAATCATGGAAAAGTATCTTCTAGGAACTTTTAGTACTCTAAAATTTGTTTCCAACGGTATCAAGTTTTTCACTTTTGGACTTTCAGAGAGTGAGTTATGATTTTTCAAAAAATGCCCTCAAATTCGATATTTCTTGACCAATTTAGAAAATTTTCGCGTGGGAAAGTTTTCAAAGAATCTGGCCGGATTGGTAGTGAAAGTTGGAAATTTTGGATCCCTCACTGCCTTGAATCCGGCCCACAATCTGGCCGGATATCCGGCCAATTCTCGACCGGATTGTGACGTGGCTCTTCGAAGTTCGTCTTCGATCGCTCGTTTGAAAAATGATTTGTACGATTTCATACCTACTTGTTTCCGTCCAATGATTTTAAAGACGAAAATTAGAATTTTCTTGTGTTTTTAAACCCCACTTTTGAGTCTCGATTTACAAGAAAATTAAGGCTCATTTTCGTGATATTTTCTAGATTGTACAGGTGTACAATCTTCCGTGATAATTGGGGTTTCTAAGTGATAGTTCATTATTAATTGCTCAGGCACTCAAGAGGACCTTCAAGAGGATCTCACGGTGGACGCCTGAACCCTCAAGTGGGCATTACTTCTTTGTTTTGATTGGTGAGTGTCAAGTGTATGCGAATTTGATACATGTTTAACTGTTATTAATGATTGGAGATTTTGAAAATGGAGTCGAGTGTGTACTTTACCGCACTCGTTCTCATTTGAAATGAATGACTCATGATTGAATTGATTGAAATGAAATGAATGAATCATGAATGACTTGATTGAAATGAAACAACTGATTGAATGACTGAATGAAATGAAATGGTATGCTATGACTGCATACGTCGTTGGAGTGAACTCCTCGACTCACAAATGTTACATGGGAGACGCCCAAACTTATAGGCCGACCTTGGAACTCGAGCCGGCACTTGTTTGGTCGGGAACTTCAGTGAGTCATGAGAATAATAACATGATAAGTTTGACCTATTGGAGAGATCTCGCTTGGCATACTCGTAGAGTATCGCCTTATAAATGACGTGCGGGTCCGGTGCGGTGTACGGTGGATGGACATGAGAAGTAAGTAGAGTTCTACGGATTGAAAAATATCGACCCGGTTGACGGAGAATCATCACAGGAAGGTATACGAATGAGATTGGCAAAACTAGTGAAAATTAGCTCCTAAGAGCTAACATATCCTTGAATTGTTTTCGTTTACATTTCACTTGAATTGTTAATTACTCGAATATTATCATTTTTCCTGTTAATTGGGATTGTTACTTGAACAACGTTCCTGCATGTGTGTTTCTTGGCTTCACGAGCAATTGCTCACCCCGTAGATTTATTTTTCTTAACAGGAATGGACATGGAGTGAGATTCGGAGGAACCCTTTTGGATGTACTTTTGTATTAGGATTTCCAATGGAACTGACTAGACATTTTGGCTATTGTATATTTTAAAAATTTGATGTAAGAATTGGATAACTGTTGTATTTTGAACTGAGGGAGTAAGATTTGGATATTCGGTTATGGAAGCGACTTTTCTTTATTAGACTTGCATTAATTGTTATATATCGTTAAACTTGAATCGAATTGTCTTGAGTCCTGGCGAGAGCAGAGCAGACGTTCCGCGGATACCCTTTGGTTTGCCTTAGGGAGAAGTGGGGGCGTCACAGTTGGTATTAGAACGCTAGGTTAGAGATCTATTTGGGTGATATACTAGAAACCTTATCCTTAAGATTTGAGATAGGATGATTTAGTCATACCTTAAGTGATATCTGAGCAAGTTAGTGACTAAGTTTATAACCCGAAAAGTGTGATTATTTTGCAGGGATGGAGAATGGGAACGGGACCCCCGCAGCTAATGGGAATGGCCATGTTAACGGCCATATAGAGCCTCCTAGGCCTATTTATTACCGAGCTCTAGGTGGAGGAGCTCGTGTGCGTTATTCACCCTCTAACAGGTATCCTCGATGTTCGTGTAGGTTGACGTTTGCCTACCCGAATCACCTTGTACTAGCTCTGGACGACGAGCGTCGTCAATTGGTGAACACCAACCAAGATTTATTTGAGGAAGTAGACGAGCTGAGACTGATGGTTAGTGATCAGGGTGAGAGAATCGCTGAGCTTGAGGAGATACTAACTGGTGAGGTGGCTACGGCTGAGGTCACCCGTGATGAGCTCTAGAGGGTTAGGGCTCGACTTACTAGGTTAGGTGAGGAGGTCCGAGATTGGGCTTCTGGGATCCTAGTAGACACTGGTAGGTTGGTCGATAAGGTGATGGACATTATACAGAGTCCAGATCAGGAGGAGGATCCTGAGGAGGAGATTCTGCCTGGTAGCCCTACTGTGGATTAGGTCCAGAGTGATTGACCCTTTTGCCTAGTATAGTTAGAATTAGCTGGGGTGATGCTAGTGCTGAAATCATTGTATTTTGTATGACTGTGTGGCCTACTTTTGAGTTACTTGATTTTACTTTAGTCGTATGTGACTAAAGGTATTCTTGTGGCACCTGCATGCTATATTTTTGTGATCTCCCCCATGACTCGCTAATTGTATGAACTTTGAAGTGTTAATGAATATAAATTATTGTTATTTTCAATGTTTTTTGATTGATTCTTTTTTTTCGATATTTTTCCCGCATAATTGATTTATTTCTTGCACTAGGCACAACCAGGATAATGGAAGGGCGAAGGAGTGGTCGAGTCCGTAGGTAAGGGACTAGACAGGCCTAACCTCATGGGGATGACCAGGGATCGGCAACTGGACCGACCCAGGGACAAGAAAATATAGAGAGAAATCAAGTGGCTACTGCCATTAATAGGATGACTGATATCCTAGAATGTTTGGTTGAAAGACAAGGTCCTGGACCACTTAACCAAGTTGAGGGACAGGATAGAGGGATGGATAGAGCCTTGGAGCGGTTCTTGAAATTTAACCCGCCTAAATTTATTGGTAAACCTGATCCTGAGGTAGCGGAGAATTGGTTGGAGAGGATGACCAGCATATTCGCCGCCTTAGACTATACCGAAGATAGGCAAGTGAATTTTGCTGTTTTCCAATTTGAGGGAGTGACTCGTGCTTGGTGGGATGTGATAAGGGAAAAGTGGGAGAGAGCCCAAACCCCTTGGACTTGGGAGAATTTCACGAGAAAATTTAATGAGAAATTTTTTTCACCTTTAATCCAAGAGAAGAGGGAGAATGAATTCATCAAGTTAAAACAAGGAACCTTTAGTGTAGTAGAGTATGAAGGAAAATTTACTAAGCTTTCTAAGTACGCTCCTGAATTGGTGATCAATGAACTGAAAAGGATAAGACGGTTCGTACAGGGGCTTAATGTGAAAATTCAGGAGGGTTTGGCCGTAGACCAAATCTCTACATTTACTGAGACTCTAGAGAAAGCGCAAAGGGTTGAGAGTGCGAGGATGTAAGTTAAGGACTTTCACAATAGAAAAAGGAAATTTTCTAGTCACACTTCCAGACAGGCTAGTAAGAATACACAACCTTCCAAAATGGAAAGAGGAATGGGAGGAGTGAGGACCCCTGGAGCTTCAAGGGGAGTTTTATCCAGAGGAGGTCGTAGTGAGCCGGTTCGAGTTAGGGGAGTGCCTTCTAGTGGTTCGGCCATGACCCCTCAAGTCACTTGTGAATACTGTGGTAAACCCAACCACTCTGAGAATGATTGTTGGAGAAAGTCTGGGAAGTGTTTGGTTTGTGGTAGTACCGAGTACCAACTCGCGAACTGTCCAAATAAAATGAAGATAGGAGGTAGCACTCAAAGGTCAGAAAAGTCAACTTCTAAGCATGCTAGTGCTGGAGGGGCTGACCAAAGGTGCCGGCTAGGGTTTATGCACTGGACCATCAACAGGTTCCTGATGCGACTGAGGTGGTTGAAGGTACAATTCCTATTTTTCATCACTTAGTTAGGTTTTAATTGATCCAGGTGCGACTCATTCTTTTGTAAATCCTAATTTCATGAGTGGAATAGACTTGAAACCAATTAAGTTACCTTATGACTTGGATGTTATGATGCCTACTGGGGACCAAAGTCTAATCGCTAACTTGGTATACAGAGATTGTGAGATCTGGGTTGGAGAACAGAAACTACTAGGCGATTTGATAGGCTTAGCGATTAAGGGATATGATGTGATCTTAGGAATGGACTGGTTAGCCCGTTACAATACCCAGTTGAACTGTAAGACGAAAATAGTAGAATTGTGTATTCCGAGAGAGGCAATCCTGAAATTGGATGTAAGGGGTAGATTAGATTCATCTGCACTTATCTCAGGGATTCGAGATAGGAAAATGTTAAGTGAAGGATTTCAGGGATACTTGATTTTTCTAATCAACACCCCTAGTGATAAAGTGAATCTGGAGGACATGCCTGTAGTGAAAAAGTACCCAGATGTCCTTCCTGAAGAGTTAGACTCTTTACCCCCGGAAAGGAAAATAACTTTTAAGATTGATGTGACTCCAGGAGTAGCACCCATCTCTAAAATGCCATATAAAATAGCTCCAGCTGAGTTGAAAGAATTGAAGTTACAATTGCAGGACTTGTTGGAACGGAGTTTTATAAAAGAAAGTGATTCACCGTGGGGAGCCCCGGTCTTATTTGTTAAGAAGAAAGATGGGAGTTTAAGGTTGTGCATAGATTACCGAGGTTTGAATGATGTCACCGTTAAAAATATGTACCCGTTGCCCCACATTGATGAATTGTTTGCCCAATTGCAAGGGGCGGTAGTATTCTTGAAGTTGGATTTGAGACAGGATTACTATCAATTGAGGATTTTGGAGAAAGATATACCAAAGACTACTTTTAACTCGAGATATGGACACTTTGAGTTTGCAGTAATGCCCTTTGGATTGACCAATGCACCTGCTGCTTTTATGGATTTGATGCACAGGGTCTTTAAACCTTATCTAGACCAATTTATGGAGATCTTTATTGATGATATTTTGGTGTACTCTAAGAATGTGGAGAATCACGAGAGGCACTTGAGAATTGTTTTACAAACCCTGAGGAAACATTAATTGTATGCTAAATTTAGCAAGTGTGAGTTTTGGTTGAAGGGAGTAACATTCTTGGGACACATAATTTCTAAGGATGGGATTAAAGTGGATCTAGTTAAAGATGAATTTGCTTCAAAGTGGAAACGATCGAAAAACCCTATTGAGGTTCGAAGTTTTATAGGGTTAGTAGGGTATTACCGAAGATTCATTAAGAATTTTTCTAGAATTGCTGGACCCATGACTGAGTTGACCAAAAAAAGTGGAAAGTTTATGTGGAGCCCTAAGTGTGAAGAGAGTTTCCAAGAGTTGAAAAAACGTTTGACAAGAGCGCCTGTGTTAGTTCTACTGAATGGGAAGGATAGTTTTGTGGTCTACACAGATGCTTCCAAGGAAGGTTTGGAATGTGTATTAATGCAAAATGATAAAGTGATAGCATATGCATCTAGGAAATTGAAACCGCATGAAGGAAATATCCGACTCGTGATTTGGAATTAGCGGCGGTAGTGTTTGCTTTAAAGAAATGTAGACATTACCTGTATGGAGTAACATTTGAGGTTTTTACTGATCACAAAAGTTTTAAATATTTGTTCTCTCAAAAGGAGCTGAATTTGAGGCAACGTAGGTGGATGGAATTTTTGGAAAACTATGATTGCACGATAAAGTACTATCCAGGGAAGGCCAATGTAGTGGCTGATGCTTTAAGTCGTCAAGTGCAAGTAGCCGGATTGATGATTAAGAAATTACACTTGTTAGAAGAAATTAGTTATTGGAATCCTCGATTGGAACCAAGGAAAGTGATCCTTAGGAATATAGTAGTGAATTCCACTTTGTTGGAACGTATTAAAGAAGCCCAGGAGAAGGACACCGAAGTGCAAAAGTGGGTGGAAAGAGTTAAAAAGGGAGAAAATTCGGATTTTAATTTGGGAATGAATGGCATATTGAGGTTTCAGAATCGGATAGTAGTGCCGAAGGATGAAGAGTTTAAAAGAGAAATTTTAGAAGAGACACACCGATCGAAGTTTACGGTACACCCTGGAGGGAATAAAATATACCAAGAATTGAGAAATTTGTACTGGTGGGAAAGTATGAAAAAGGAGATTGCCCAATTTGTCCAGACCTGTTTAGTTTGTCAACAGGTTAAGGCTGAACATCAGAAACCATCAAGACTTTTGCAACCTTTGGAGATACCTGAATGGAAATGAGAAAACATCACCATGGATTTTGTATCAGGGTTACCTAGGACACAAAGAGACCATGATGCCATTTGGGTAATAGTGGATAGATTGACCAAATCGACTCATTTTTTCCCGATTAATATGAAGTACCCATTAGAAAAGTTAGCTAATTATACTTGAATAAGATTATCAGGTTATATGGAATAACTGTAAGTATTGTGTTCAATAGAGACCCAAGATTTGTTTCGAGGTTCTGCAAAAGATACAAGAAATGTTGGGGACTAAATTGAGTTTCAGTACTACTTACCATCCCCAAACCGATGGACAATCTGAGAGGACGATTCAAACCCTTGAGGACATGTTGAGGACTTGCGTTTTGGATTTTGAGACCATGATGCCATTTGGGTAATAGTGGATAGATTGACCAAATCGACTCATTTTTTCCCGATTAATATGAAGTACCCATTAGAAAAGTTAGCTAATTATACTTGAATAAGATTATCAGGTTATATGGAATAACTGTAAGTATTGTGTTCAATAGAGACCCAAGATTTGTTTCGAGGTTCTGCAAAAGATACAGGAAGTGTTGGGGACTAAATTGAATTTCAGTACTACTTACCATCCCCAAACCGATGGACAATCTGAGAGGACGATTCAAACCCTTGAGGACATGTTGAGGACTTGCGTTTTGGATTTTGGGAAGAGTTAGAGTAAATTTTTGACATTGGTAGAATTTGCCTATAATAATAGCTTCCACTTTTCTATTCAAATGATTCCGTACGAAACATTTTATGGTCGGAAGTGTAGATCTCCAATTTGTTGGGATGAAATAGGTGAATGAAAAATTTTAGACCCAACTACAGTGTCTTGGATTGAGGAGGGGAATGAAAAAGTGAAATTGGTACGCCAGAGGATTCTGACCGCAGAAAGTCGTTAGAAGAGTTATGCAGATAACCGAAGGAAGGACTTAGAATTTGCGGTTGGAGATCAAATATTTCTTAAGATTACACCTCTGAAAGCAAATTTAATGTCGAAAAAAGGAAAGAAGTTACAACCGAGGTTTGTAGGACCTTATAAGGTTATCCAACGCGCGGGAAATGTAGCATATAGGTTGGAACTGCCATCGAGTCTGTCTCGGATTCATAATATTTTTCACGTGTCCATACTTAAGAAATATTATCCAAACCCTTCTCATATCTTGTAACCGGAAAGTATTGAAATTGATGAGATGCTGACTTATGAGGAGAAACCGGTAAAGCTTCTGGATCGTAAGGTGAAAGAACTGAGGAACAGACGAATTCCATTGGTAAAAGTTGTTTGGAGGAACCATGGGTTAGAGGAAGCAACCTGGGAAGTTGAAAAAGCTATTCGAGGAAAATATCCAAACCTGTTCACCAATCAAGGTATAATTTTGAGGACGAAATTTTCTTAAGGGGAAGAAGATTTGAGGACTCGCAAATTTACCTATTTTAAACTCCTATTACTAGCTTATTTAAATATTTAATTGGTCGTTTGCTCCGAATATTTTATTCCAACCTTCTCAGACTCAATTAAATGGAACTATGGCTTACATGTATTTTTAAAATGACTTGTTACAAAATTTAATTTTTTGGAAGCTCATTAGTGAAAATAGTGAATGCGCGTGTGGAGGTAATAATCGATTTGAGGGTACAGTGAGATTGGAGATTGAAGACTCATGCATTAGTTTTAAAATAGTTATTTTTATGTTTAAATACTCTAGTATTAGTTAGTATTACTATCGTTGTGAGAATTTTTTAGAAATTTCACTCTATCGCGCACAAATCGGAAGTTCGCATTTTCGCGCGCCCGATTAATTGAGGGACTGAAAACCTTTATTTTTAGACTATTAAGAGTGAATAATAATAGTATGAATGGAAGTGCATTAGAGGTTTAGTGCACAAGTGAAACAAACTCGAGAGAAAACGAGCACGAAACGTGTGCGTACGCGCACTATTCTTAGTTGACTTTTGGAGTAATTTTGGCCACAAACTCTTAAGCTTCTCAAGGAAGCTTCACCATCAGCAAAACACTCTCTCCTTTCTCTTTCATAGCAGCCGAAACACCCTAGGAGGAAGAAGACCAAAGCTCTTCATCATCTTACTTCATCTCTTGCTCATTTCACTTCAAATTCCTACCACACCTTGCAAATAACTTGGAGATCATCTTAGTTTTGAAGAAGGGCCGAATCTGCCCTGTCCTTGCCACACCTCTTGGTGTGATTTTTTTGTGTCAAATTGTCTTGATTTTGATGTAGATATGTTGTATAGGTTGTGTGGAAAGTTTCCACCAAAAATCACTTGATTTGGTTGGGTAAATATTTCGATTTCGAAATTTCTTCATGGCTGGAAAACGTGTCCAGAGTTGCTCTGGCACTAAAAGAAAATTGGTCATCAGTGACAACTTTTCTCTGTGACGAAAAAAAGTTGTCACAAAAGTGGATCCTTTATTGACGACTTTCTAACTCGTTACAAACCTCTAATGGGAGCCAACTCATTTGTGACGACTTTTTAGTAAATTCCCGCCAAGATTTAGCAAGAGCGCGGGAGTGTTTAGAACACACAATAGTGACGACATTAAGAACATCATCACTATTGCTTTGCCTATTTACGGACGACTTTTTGTTATCGTCACTGATCATTAAAAAAAAAGTTATTAGTGACAACATTTTGTAGTGATGATAATAAGTCGTCACAAAAAGAGATTCTTTAGTCGCGACACCTAAAGTTGTCACAATTGCATCAAAGCAACTAAATGTTTAGTGACGACCCGTTATTTTCATCACAAACTACACTGCAAGAAATATGGTTATTAGTGACAACAGTTGTTAGTGATGACAAAAGTCGTCACAAAACGTGGTTGTTTAGTGACGACAAGGAAAGTTGTCATAATTGCTCAAAACAACTAAGTCTTCAGTGGCGACCTTGAAAAACGTTGTCACTAAAATGATCTATATAGTGACAACTTCTAATATCGTCACTGTCACTCTACCGATTCGGATTTAGTGACAAGAATTAATCGTCACTGTTTAAAGTACTTATTTCTAAGTCACTTTCATTAATTCTACTGTGCCACCCTAACTTTTACGATTTAGCCCCAAATGTTGTAAAAAATTCCATTAATTCCATTATGATATCTTAACTTTTACAATTTAGCCCCATATGTAGTACACCGATTTCTTTAATTCTATTATTACTCCCTAACTTTTGTAATTTAGCCCCATATGTAATTCACCAATTTCATTAATTCTACTATGACACTCTAACTTTTGCAATTTAACCCCCATATGTAATACACCAATTTTATTATTTCTATTATGGCACCCTAGCTTTTACAATTTAGCCCCTATTTTTTTATTAGGAAATTGCGAATGGTATCTTGATAAACTATGCATAAATATTTTATAATTTTCTCAAACTTAAGTAATAATTTGTTATAAACTCTAAAGATATATCTTTCATTACAATAGTTATAAGGCACGCAGGTCTTTTTATCAATGGAATAAGAAATTTATGCCAGATTTATCCTTTGTACTACATGCCAAGTAGTATTAGCAAAGGAATAACAAAGTACTACAAAGTAATTAACAAAATAGCCTTCAGGGAGTGTAGTTTATGGGCAACTGAGCATTATCTATTCAAAGTACCAACTTTTTATGGGCATTTTACTCTCAAACATATAATTTATGATAAATTTATAAATGTTTGTAAGTAAAATTCAAAAAGTGTTACACTGATTTCTTACAAAACGAAAACTGGCAGGTTATCTTTTCAACATAAATTAAATTTTTTTAAAAAAAGAAATGGCCCATAAAGTACCAACTCTTTGTGGGTTTCCTCCATTACATGAACAAATATTCTGCTCTTTATGGGCATTTCACTCTGAATCATTTAATTTATGTTAAATACATAAATGTTTGTAAGTAAAATTCAAAAAGTGTTGCACTAATATTTTTATGAAAGGGAAACTGGTAGGTTTTGTATTTAACATAAATTAAATATGTGAAAGCAAAAAAAAAAAGAAATTACCCATAAATCTATGTCTTGCAAATCTATACTAGTAAAATAGTTTCAAACAAAATTAAACATTAAAATAAACTGTAATTTATACACATTAAAATATCTGTAATTTATACACATTTTGCAACTACTACTTTGTGTTTTCTCTGTAATGAATTTTTTAACTATTGAGAACTTAAGTTTTGTCTTGCAAATCTATACTAGTACAATAGTTTTAAACAAAATTAAACATTAAAATAAATGTTTGAAAAAGAACAAAAGTACATTTATCACTTGCAGTAATGTAACAAAATTTTCTCAACCATTATCAATATTTTCACAAAAGTATTAAAAACTAGCAATTGACAATATTAAAAACTAGCAATTTAATTAGTGACGACTTTTGTTGTCATTATAATCTTGAATAAATTAGTGATAACATTATGTCATCACTAAATTTTCTTTGATTTTGACCTAACAATAATGTCTTATTAATAGCATTTGATTATTTTTAATGAAAGTCTGTTATAACCATAGAATTTGACTTTCGTTATTTTCAATTAATGATGTACTTTAGTGCTGCAATTATAAAAAATTGCAGGGCTAAAATATTTGTAAATTATAAAAGTATATTTTCACTTATATGTAATTAACAAATTTTGCCACCTATATTGATGAAAATTTGTGTTTTTGTACTAAAAAGTAAAGAATAATACTATAGCAATAAAATCTATGCTTCAAACCAAATTAAAAATAAAAAAAAGCATGATGATTGGTCTCAAATATTGGGAAAATGATTATTTTTATTGAAACTATGTTATAACCATATAATTTGAGTTTAATTATTTTCAATTACATGATGTTCTTTAGTGCTGCAATTATAAGAAATTAGTATAAAATATTAGCAAATTATAAAAGTACATTTTCAATTATATGAAATTAACAAATTTTGCCACCTATGTTGATGAAAATTTTTATTTTTTGCTAAAAAATAAAGAATAATACTATAGCATTAAAATCTATGGTTCAAACCATATTACAAATCCAGAAAAAAACATGATTTTTGGTATCAAATGGAGGGAAAATGAGTGAAGTCAAAATTTTGATCAAATCATAGTGAAAGTGCCGCGCAACAAAAACAATATCCAAAGCAAAGCAAAGCAAAGACCAAAGTAGCGGAACACTTTCTGAAAACAAAAGCAACGGAACACTTGGTCTGAATTAAAGCAACGAAACACTTGAGCAACACAAACTTTCACCGAGCTGAAACAAACAAGCTTCTGCACTGAGCACAAAACAGAGCTTCCGCACGGCACCTGATACTTTCACCCACACAACAAATCCGTTCTCTGGCTTCTCACTAGCATCACCATGGCTGTCCAGCATTAAAGGGCAAGGTTTTCATTGGAAAGGTTCATTTTTCTCTCTCCTATACATTTTCCCCAATTTTTCCAAATCCCTAATATTCTACAATATTTTTTGCAAATTTCTGCCCAAAATCTTTTAGCAGCTCTTGATTATTAGATGCTATCATAGCTATGTTGTTATTTACTTGATCATTTTCTCCAATTGCTTTATGGCCCTAATTTTGATAATAGGTTTTGGCATATCCTCTAGTTTTCTTCGTCAACCATATTATCACATCACTAAATGGCTTTCTGATCTTAGCCGGTGACCACAATTTCATTTAGCTATGGTTTGTTTTTCAATTTACTTGACCGAGCTCAGGTAGGACATTAGGAACTATGATGAGTCAATTTCAGGCTAATTGTAAAGCGCATAGCCATCAGTGGAAGCTTTAAGGACTTTCACTAACCTGGAATTGGATGTTCTCATATTTAGTTCAAAGTCACGTATTCCTTAAAAGATATGAGCAATTTGAAAACCTGTCTTTCTTGTTAGTAAACTGATTATGCTCAAAGTCCTCTTTTTCCTAAAGATACTCTAGATTCTAAGTTTGTTAAAAGGAGATGCTAAATTTATCTTTAATGGATGTTAAAGAGGCTGGTGGAGAAGGTCTATGCCTTGTATTCAAGTCCTTACAGATGCATGCCTTTTTTCCTTTTTGCCTCCTCTTCTCTTTTTGCGAGACTTTTCTGCTGCCAATAGAGTGGTGCACAGAAGCTAGAAGTACCTGTTCAGTGGTATGCAGTTGTCATTGTGCATTGCCCTTGCTTCTGTTTTTCATTTTTTTTCCCTCCCCTGTAACGTTTTCTTTGACTTTGAATCTATGTATTCTGTGCATTACTGAACACTTACAATCTTCATGGTCAAAATTTCTATATGTTACGAGGTTTGATTGTACAAAAATAGAGCATATGAGTTTTGACTGCATGCTCTTTTTTTGCCGTGCAAAAAAGATTGATCTTATATGGCTCTGTAAGTATAATGGGAGTAGATTGGTCAGTATGTGAGGAACTAAAGCAGAGAATTAGATAAGGAAGAACTGGCCCTGAGTGGGAGACAGATGTTGACTCCATTTTTGTTAAATTCTCCAGATAAAAAGTAATCTGATGGTTCGAATGGTAATCTGATGAATGTAGGCAGACAGATAGTTGATTTTCATGGAGAGATGGTCCTATTGGAGAATTACAGTGCTCTTAACTACACTGATATTTGCCTGTTGTCTATTTCTTACACCTTGTTGATGTATTTTAGAAAGCGGTGAATGATATGGTGCCTTTTTGACAACTAAGTTCAGTGAATTATTTGGTTTTGGATGATGATATGATAAACATTGCTACTCAAGGAGGAAATCTTATTATTGCATTCCAATGTTATGATAAGTTGTTCATCTCCTGTCTGTGTTACCCTCTGTCATTCTAAAGTATTTGGGATCCCTGCATAGGTTCAGTCTTTCTTAATAAAATTTAATTCCAATGCTATTTATATATCTGTACTGAGCACCTTTTTAAATGCTGAACTCTTAGAAGTAGCTTCTGCTGAAAAAGGGATAGCAAACAACAGTTGTTTAGCCTCATTGTTTGCTTTAGGTTGGAGTGGCAGATTAGTTTTTCTTTATTATGAGCAATCAGTACGAGATATCTATCAATCATAATCAGAACCGGGCTCCCCACTGTTTGGTCTTCATACCGTTGGGGATCTTGTGTTCCATTTCCAGTACATTTCAAGGAACTGTAGTACATAATTAGAGCTGCTGACCCATTATAATTAGCAGAATTATTAGTGAGTACACCTTTTAAATTGATGAATTTGCCTATTGATGTGAAATGCCAATATGACTAGGTGCTACAAAAGGTAGCAAGATGTGGAAGTCCATTTAATGAAACCATTCTCAGTAATGACTTCTAAAAAAATAACAAGAATTTTTTGGTTAATTCTAGAATGTTTTAGTTCTTACATGACCAACAAAGGTGAATCTTGGTATTTTTTTAGCAATACATTACATACAACATTTCCAAAATGTATGATGCTTTTTTTTTTGGGTCAAAAGTCAACTTCATATATGTAACACAGTATCATTCAATGTCTGATGATGGATATTGGAAAGATATGTATCAAACATTTCAAACTGGAGGAGCTACTTGTTCATCTTATTATGCCAAAAAAAAAAAATTCTCCAGATATACTTTTCTGGTTGTATCTCAAGGTTCAGGGTGGGAAAAATGGCATTTAAAATAGAAAACAGAAGAAAGAAAACATAACTCTAGTAAGTTGACTGTGTGAGTTATTTTACATCTGAACATGTGAATAAATTTCTACTGCGAATCAGTTTCCTAGCCTTAAATGAACCGACACATGAGATAGATGAAAATATCTTCTAGAAATTATTATTGCTTCAATCAAACTCACATACTTTAATCTCTCGCTCTCTCTCTCTCTCTCTAGAATTAAATCTGAAGACTTAATTCCTACCACTAATTATACAAGACATTAGTGGCTTACCATATAATTGGGGATATTCTTGATAAACAGGGTTGGTGACAAAAGCACTGGACGTTTTCTCCCAGTTGCATTTCAGACCAAATATAAGGAGGTTCTTGTGAAGGCACATACTGCTGCATCTGGAGCGGTGCTAAGATTGCAAATAGCTCCTGTTCTTGGTAGGAAAAGAAAACCAATTGAGTGGTCTGAGTTTCAGGTACTGTTCCTTCTTACCAATTGGATAGCAATCTTCTTTTTGCCTATGTAGTGACTTGAAAGAAATGAATATAATGCAAAGGGGGCGTTTGTGAACTTTGATTGGTTTCACCTGTTTAGATGGTCTTCACTTTCACATTGTGAGGCAAATAGCTCATTCTCTTTGCACAGTTTAATCCTACAGAGGCATCGCTTCCTTCATGATTTATGAAGCATAAACTCCTAAAATCAAAGAGGGCTAGTACCTCATGTATTCACACCTCGTACAATAAGTTGCTTTCTGTGTTTTAATATATAAACAACCAAAAGCATAAAGATTAAACAATAATTACTGTGGGAGTCCAATTTAATTGTTCAATAAGTTGAGCTATTTAAAGAAGAAGAAAGAAAATAAAAAAAAAACTGTTTTAGAGAGCTCTTTAGTTGAGCTTATGCAGTGTTGTATTTGTATAGATTGGACTGTGATTTCTAACTTCTTGCTGGTGTTGTAATATGTGGGCCCAAATTATATGAGATTCTTAATGAATTGTAATTTTTGTCTTAATAATCTAAGTCTCATTACTTGTTCTTTATTATTGTACTCCTCCCCTTACCTACTTCTTTTACTCTTTTATGACAGATAAATGCTATTCATACTAGCTTTTGGAAGATATCTATGGTTATGGTTGAAGAATGTTGAAGACAAAATTGCCTTTTGCTCATGGAGTGGTTCATTTAGATGTTCTTCAATTTCTTAAACTGTGATTGCTTTTGTAAATGTACCTTATGTACAAGTGATATTTTGGACAAATGTTATTTTTGTAGGCATTAGTTGGGTAATGTACACTTGAATTTGGCATTTGAGAATGCTATATTATTACCATGTAATCTAATGCAAATACTTTTGGTTATCAATCGTTCATGTTTATTTGTATGGTTTGTTTAAAATCAATGATTTAGCAATGATTACAGGCCAAATTATGACTATTAAGCTATTGAGAAATTATCTAATGACAAAAAAAAGTTGTCACAAAATAGAAAATAAAAACTCCTTGTCACAACAGAGACTGTCACTAAATTTAAGCTACATTTGTGACGACAATTGTTGTCAGTAAAATAGTTATATACAATGGCTTTCGGTGCTTTTTAGTGACGACCTTAAGTAGAGCATTTTTGACAAAAGGTCAATTCGTCAATAAAACACTTCCGGATTGTTGTCACTAATGACAACTATTTAGTGACGACATTTCAGGTCGTCACTAAATAGTTGTCATTAGTGACGACAATCTGGAAGTGTTTTATTGACGACTTGATCTTTTGTCAAAAATGCTCTACTTAAAGTCGTCACTAATAACAACTATTTAGTGCCGACATTTTAGGTCGTCACTGTTTACTTTTACCGACGGGGATTTAGTGACGACTTTGTGACGATCAAAAAGTCGTCAATAAAAGGTATTTGTGACGATATTTGTATGTTCTGTGATGACTTTGTGTTGTCACTGATGAACAATTTTCTTGTAGTGTGGCAGTGAATTTCAAATAACTATAACTCTTTGCTCCGATGTGGAAATTGAGTGCCGTTTACGGCATTAGAAACTAGACACTTCTAATTTTCTAACGGTATAAAATGTATCCCCTGATTCCACTTGAATGAACCGTACTAGCCTTTCAAAGTCACCTATCCTGTTTCTCGGCTGTGTTAGAGAACCTGTTAAGTACTATGAATTGTTGCTTGAATATGAGCTAGTTATGGATAGAATTTTAAAATGATTCGTTATGTGAAATTGTAGCTTTATGAATTTAGTTTCCAAAGCCATCAACCACGCTCAATTCCAAGTTGAATTGAGTGAGTTGTGGCCGAATTACGAAACTATCTCAGTGATGGAAAACCCTCTTTTTGGCTAGTTGAATGCCTTAATTTGAATTGGGACTTGTTATTTTGAAATTCTTGGTGTTAACCACCTACCAAATGTATTTTGGATATTTCTTAGACCTTGTCTTAATAAATGAACCAGATTTAAGTCGATTCCATTGGGCCAAAAGTTAGAAAAAGGAAAACTGAAGTACAATGC
This sequence comes from Coffea eugenioides, assembly GCF_003713205.1. NCBI lineage: Eukaryota > Viridiplantae > Streptophyta > Magnoliopsida > Gentianales > Rubiaceae > Coffea > Coffea eugenioides. The sequence goes on along the minus strand of NC_040043.1, from coordinate 15,984,652 downwards.
AGATTTGCCTTTGAAATTTTTGGAATTTTAGTGGCATTGTTAACAGACCTTCCGTGTGAATTTTTACATGAAATTTGACAGAAGAATAACCCTTATATGGTAGGATAATACTACCAAATTTGGTGCCATTCTAAATCCATTTCGATGTTCAACCAAAGTCTTAAAGTTCATGCTTTAAATCTGGAAAACCCTTGTTCAGTGAGGAAATTTCAGCAACTTTGAACTGCTATATCTTGGTGCTCAAAACTTCGATTTTTGTTCCGCTTATTGTGTTTTAAACTTTGATTGTAACTCTAATAGAATTTCAAATTTTAGAGGCTAGTTCACATTCTGTGAATTTTTCCGAATTTCCAAAGTTGGCCAAAAACCAACCTCGAACTGTCTTGGTATTCCAAAACATCAACTTGAAGCAGAAATTTGAATGTCTTCCATTTGGAATCATGGAAAAGTGCCTTCTAGGAACTTTTAGTAGTCTGGAAGTAGTTTTCAACGGTACCAAGTTTTCCACTTTTGGACTTTCAAAGAGTGAGTTATGATTTTTCAAAGAATGCCCTCAAATTCGATAGTTCTTGACCAATTTAGAAGATTTTCGCGCGGGAAATTTTTCAAAGAATCCGGCCGTATATCCAGCCAGTTATCGGCCGGATAGTTGGCCGGATTGGTAGTGAAAGTTGAAAAATTTGGATCCCTTACTGCCTTGAATTCGGACGGATTGTGACGTGGCTCTTCGAAGTCCGTCTTTGATCGCTCGTTTGAAAAATGATTTGTACGATTTCATACCTATTTGTTTCTGTCTAATGATTTTAAAGACGAAAATCAGATTTTTCTTGTGTTTTTAAACCCCACTTTTGAGTCTCGATTCACAAGAAAATTAAAGCTCATTTTCGTGATATTTTCTAGATTATACAGGTGTGCAATCTTTCGTGATAATTGGGATTTCTAAGTGATAGTTCATTATTAATTGCTCAGGCACTCAAGAGAACCTTCAAGAGGATCCCACGGTGGACGCCGGAGCCCTCAAGTGGGCATTACTTCTTTGTTTTGATTGGTGAGTGTCAAGTGTTTGCGAACTTGATACATGCTTAACTGTTATTAATGATTGGAGATTTTGAAAATGGAGTCGAGAGTGTACTTTATTGCACTCGTTCTCATTTGAAATGAATGACTCATGATTGAATTGATTGAAATGAAATGAATGAATCATGAATGACTTGATTGAAATGAAACAATTGATTGAATGATTGAATGAAATGAAATGGTATGCTATGGCTACATACGTCGTTGGAGTGAATCTCCTCGACTCACAAATGTTACATGGGGGACGCCCAAACTTATAAGCCGACCGTGAAACTCGAGCCGGCATGGGCTTGGTCGGGAACCTCGGTGAGCCATGAGAATAACATGATCTATTGAAGAGATCTCGCTTGGCATACTCGTGGAGTATTGCCTTATAAATGACGTGCGGGCCCGGTGCGGTGTACGGTGGACAGATATGAGAAGTAAGTGGAGTTCTACGGATTGGAAATATCGACCCGATTGATGGAGAGTCATCACGGGAAGGTATACGAATGAGATTGGCAAAGCAAGTGGAAATTAGCTCCTGAGAGCTAACATATTCTTGAATTGTTTCTGTTTACATTTCACTTGAATTGTTAATTACTCGAATATTATCATTTTTCCTGTTAATTGGGATTGTTACTTGAACAACGTTCCTGCATGTGTGTTTCTTGGCCTCACGAGCAATTGCTCACCCCGTAGATTTGTTTTCCTTAACAGGAATGGACATGGAGTGAGACTCGGAGGAACCCTTTTGGATGTACTTTTGTATTAGGGTTTCCAATGGAACTGACTAGACATTTTGGCTGTTGTATATTTTGAAAATTTGATGTAAGAATTGGATAACTGTTTTATTTTGAATTGGGGGTGTAAGACTTGGATATTCAGTTATGGAAGCGACTTTTCTTTATTAGACTTGTATGAATTGTTATATATCGTTAAGCTTGAATCGAATTGTCTTGAGTTCTGGCGAGAGTTGGACAGGCGTTCCACGGATACCTTTTGGTTCACCTTAAGGAGAAGTGGGGGCGTCACAGATGTTCAACACTACATTTGGGATGATTCTTATCTTTGGAAGCAAGGTGCAGATCAGGTGATTAGAAGATGCGTAAGTGAGAATGAGTTTCATTCCATATTAACATTTTATCACTCTTTTGCATGTGAAGGTCATTTTGGACCCAAGAGAATGGCTTGTAAGGTGCTAGAAAGTGGTTTCTATTGGCCAACTCTCTTCAAGGATGCCTACATATTCTGTAAGTCTTACGACATGTCAAAGAATGGGAATCTTTCTAATAGAGATCAAATGCCACAAACCCCCCATGTTTTTTATTGAAATTTTTTATTTTTGGGGCATTGATTTCATGGGCCCTTTTTCCTCTTCTTTTGATTTCTTATACACATTACTTGCAATCGATTATGTTTCCAAATAGTTGAAAGCAAAAGCCACCCGAACTAATGATTCTAAAGTGGTTGCAACTTTTGTGAAATATAATATTTTTGTTCGCTTGGGAATGCTAAAGGCAATTGTAAGTGATAGGGGAAAACACTCTTGTAATAGAACGATTGCTGCAGTGTTCAAGAAATATGGTGTCCTTCATAAGGTGTCAACGTCCTACCATCCTCAAACCGATGGACAAACAGAAGTTTCGAACAAGGAAGTCAAATCGATTTTAGAGAAAATGGTCCGCCCAAATAGGAAGGATTGAAGTGTGCGGTTAGAAGATGCATTGTGGGCTTACAAGACGGCCTACAAGACACCGATCGGAATGTCTCCTTATAGACTAGTATTTGGGAAGCCATGCTATCTTTCAGTCGAGTTCGAGTACAAGGCAATTTGGGCGGTCAAGCAATGCAATATGGATATTAAGGAGGTGGAGTTCTTAAGAAATTGCAATTGCAAGAATTGGAGGAAATTAGGAATAAAGCTTACGAGAATGCTTTGATTTACAAGGAGAAAAATAAAATTTTTCATGACCAATAAGTCTTTAGGAAGATATTCGTTACTGGACAGAAAGTTGTTCTCTATTATTGAAGATTAAAACTTTATTTCGGTAAATTACATTGTTGTTGGATTGATCCATTTGTAGTCACTAATGTTTTTCATTATGGTGCAATGGAGATTCAAAATTTGAAGACGGATAAGAAATTCGTGATGAATGAACATCGCCTCAAACTCTACTATGAAAGTTTTCTAAATGAGAAGGTGGAGATGGTGCACCTCAATGATCCCATTTATTCAGATTAAGGGCAATTAACAATGTCTAGCCAAAGATGTTAAAAAAAGACGCTTATTGGGAGACAACCCAATTCAGTTTTTAGTTCATTTTTATTATTAGTTTCATTTTATTTATCTTAGATATTCAAATTTAGTGTGTTTAATCTTCGTTTTTATTGTTTCAATGGTCAGAAGATTCCCTCTCGACGGGACGTGGCCGCGCCTAAAGGGCACGTGGTAGTGCGCTAATTCTCTAATTCATTGTCAGAAGCGTCTGGACCATCATGACGTGCCTACGTCAGGAGGGCACGTGGTAATTTTTAAAGGATCACTTTCATCGTCAAAAGGGTTTCTGCTAACATAACGTATCCATGTCTTGTCCTAGGGAAGGGAAAAAAATTAAAAACAAATATTTTACCGAAACCCTTTCCTATTTATATTTTTCTTTTTCCATTTCCTTTCTTCCTTTTTCTTTTTCTTTTTCTTTTCTTTTCTTTTTTTTCTTTCCTTCTTTTCTTTCTTTCTTTCTCCTTTCTTTCTTTCTTCCTTCTTTCCCTTTTCTTTCTTCTCCCCAAACCGCAAGCCCCAAACAGCACGAAACCCTCGCCACCATAGCACGACGCCGTTGCTTCGATTCCCTCTTCCCACACTGCACGCCGTCGTCATCATCAGCCCGTCGCCATCGCTGTTTTCTCTCTCTCTGCTCCGCTTGCCATCGCTCGTTGCCGCTGCTCGATCGCCGTCGGTCGCCGCACCCCCGCCATCCGCGACTGTCATGCACACCTTGGCCATGCCATTGCTCGCCTTCGCTACCGTTGATCATCCAGCCAACTTCATCGCTCCTTCCTGCACCACCGCCATCCAACTACAGGCTATTGCTAGTAGTGTTTTCTCTCCTCCTAATTTCTCACCACTGCTAGTTGGCAATTCTTCTGCTCCAATTACTTTTGTGTTTGTTCCTTGTGTTCTGATTATCGTTCACTCTGCTTGTTACACAAAATATATATATATAATAAAATTTTGCCCTGGATCAATCATGAATCACGCTGCTGCGGTTAACCTGTTGATGGCTAGTTTAGTACTCTATTAGGTGCATTTCTTTGTGTTTACTGTTGCACTTAGCCTGATGCTTGATGAATTATTATTAAGTGCATTTCTTTTGCTGAATGATTCGGTTTTGATAATTAGTCATGATTCTTCATCCTAAATTGATATTGACTGCACTATCGTCTAGATTAATTGTACTTTTTAAATAAGTGACTCCTGGGAGTAAATTGTTGATTCGGGTTGGTACTCTTTTTGGCCTCTAATTGTTGGTTGTCGTGCAGACTCTGTGTCGATTGTTGTTTTCGTTAGTAGGTATCGCTGTTATATCTAGGCTTTTGACACACTCCTAGTTATCAGTTGTTTCCCATACTTTCATTTTGAGCGTGTCTGACTGTCCCAATGGCTAAGAAAAGATCAGCATCTAAAACTAAAACGCCTAAAGTTCAGTCTACTGTCACACCCCAACCCACAATTCCCGTGAATGATCTCACACACCATCTGTCTGCTTCGAGTACATGGACATGTCTAAGTAGGGACAAGGGTGTCCATATCTCTACACCCTCACACTTTGGGAATCATTTGAATTTTACTAAGGCCGTAGATAAACAAAGGTACTCTATGTGTTGTGAGCGGCGGATTATCCCTTGCAAATTCTTGACCCCCTCACCATGACAGTTTTGGGTATTCGGGATGAGATTGAGCGCATGTTTACAGATGTAGGGTGGAGATCTTTTGCTACAATTCGTTGCCCTACTTTTGTCCAACTAGTTAGAGAACCTTATGCCACGTTTGAGTTTGACTTGCCCATGAGATATACTGTCACTGCCCTGAATGTGATTCGATTTCACTGATGGGTCAAGAGTTTAGATTCTCTATTATTCAGTTTAATTTGGCCATTGGATTTATTGATCAAGAATATGTTGAGTCTAGAGAGTATGTCGAGAGTGCTTGTGATTATGTTGAGTCATTTTTCTCCTATTACCCTAATATTTGGCAAGAACTCTCGATTGACAGGGACCATTATGATCCCACCAGGTCCAAGAGTTCCTATCTTAAGGATCAGAGTTCTCGTTATGTTCAACGCTTCTTAGCCTATAGTTATTCGGGTCGCAAAGATAACTCCGGTACATTTTTTAGACCCGAATTCTTCTTTATTTGCTGTATGAAGTAGAATATCAAGATCAATTTGAGTTGTTGACTAGCGTCACAATTTAAGACAGTCTTGGCCAAGAAGAATAAACCACTAATCCTTGGGTCGTATATCACCCATTTGACTGTCCGTTTAGGCGTTCTTAATCTGCATGACCATGATTTATATTTGGCTTGTGACATGGACTTTCTAGATGTGGTTGGTCTTGAAAAGATGGGAGTCATTGAGGAGATAGATGACATCTTTCGATTTACACTTCCAGGGCTCACTCGTATACCAGCTCGGTGTCCCTCTACATGTGCAGGTCCTTCTTCTGCTTCTGGAATTGCCGACGACACGGTTGGACCTTCTACTTCTATACCTCCTCCACCGCTGTCCTCTGATACTGAGTGGAAACATTTTTGGGTACAGGTCCATCATATAGACGAGCAGGTGACTAATATAGCGAGTCAAGTGGCCTAGATGTCCCAGAATTTGGCAGCCTACTTCTACCATGTGGGATTTACGCCATCCTTCCCCCTATTTTCTAACTGCCCAAGACCTTCCTCTATGTATTTTATGGAAGTTTCGTTGTCCCATCTTTTTTATTTGTTTTATTGCTTTCATTGAGGACAATGTATGCTTTAAGTGTGAAGGGAGGGAGTTGTAGTACAGCTGGTCCTGCCCCTTTTTGGTGTTTTAAGTTTTTTTTTTATTATTTGCGAGCATTATTGCGATTGTTTGGGATTGACAATGGTCAGTTGACTTCAATTTTTCTATTATTAAGGTTTCTTGATGGGAGCGTATCGGGTGTGAGATGGTTAAATTTGAGGATATCTCCTTGGTGAGTACCTAAAATATAGTGATTTTTATGACTTTTAGTTAACTCTTCTAGGCATTGTGAATATTTGCTTTGCATTTTTTTTGTGAATTGGATCAATTATTAATCTTAATTCTCCATGTTTGAGGAAATAAAGTAGGCTTGTGTTGTTTATACAATTTCTAGTGCTATTTTGTTGATTAATTATGAATAAGGTTGGCTATACCCCGCTGGTTATGACTACCTAGTAACCGGAGGTCCTCACCAAAAGTGTCAACATTCGCGTCAAAAAGTAGTGATGTTCATGAGTATGTGGTCTTATAGTGATAAGAGTTGAGTAACCGAATTTCTTCATTTAACAGATGTCGAAATTCGCGTCAAAAGGTTTTATGGCTAAAGACTAAGGCTCAACACAAAATTCAACTTAAAAAAAACAAAGAGGGAGAAGAATGTGTAGTCGATCATGTCAACCTTGCCGATCCATGGGTTCAATGTTGAGATTTTGGTTAATAACTGAACTATTTGCTGATGAATGTTAGTCAGATATTCTCTCTTCTTAAATTAGCTAGCCATAAGTTGGAGGAGTCCGTGGTCTTAGGAGCTAATTGAAGGGATATTTCTTAGATATTTACCATTGATGCTTGACGTATGTTTTAATGGTACTTTGGCAATGGATAATTGGAGTGATAGCTCGCTTCTCATGCTTGAGAACAAGCATGACTTAAGTGTGGTGGGAATTGATAGGGCGTAATTTTGTTATTAAATTTGTGGTTAATGTCCCTTTTATCCTTGCCAAATATTGTTTTAATTGTTGGATTATACTTAAATTTGATATTTGGACCTAATTACAGGAGGTGGAGCAGAAAAATGCTAAAAAGGGAGACTTTCTTGATAACATGTTGTAAAGTCCGGATTCTTGGGATTGTGCGCACGTGAGAAGCTGCTAAGAAATTGACAAATCTGGCTCTAAGTTGTGCTCAATCAATTCTTTCCCTTTTGTTGACTAGTAGTTTACTAGTATTAGAAAACAAGAAACAAGGAAATCTCGATAGTTGCCTTATCTTTTTGTTTTCCTTTTTCGGTTAGAAAGCTGACTAGACTAGCGGCTAGTCATATACATTAGGTTATTATCTTTCTTTTGGTTCTCGATAGATGGAGGAGAGGAACAGATCGTTTTTCTTCATTCTCTTTCCTTTCTCATTCAAACGATTATTACATCGTGAGGGGAAAAGATTTGATGTTAAGGAATCCAACTTATTCGCATGGAAATTTCTCTATGGGGCGTGGCTAAGTTTTTAATCTAGTCAAAGATCAACTCAATGATGCAATTCCGAACATTTGTGAGATCGAACTAATCTCAACTCGTTCCTTCAATTTATTAATATTTGTGCATTCTCTATTTTAATTTCTCGAGATTATTTCGTTAACTGAATATCAAAGGCCCGATATTCAAAGTGACCTAATAATCAATTGTCAAATTAATCAACAAAATTCATAATTGTTTGGTCGATTAATATTAGTGGTAACTAGCGTTTACACACGTTAGGGGAATGTGAAATCTAATTTAAATAACCCTTTTAGTGTGTTATTGATTAGGGTTAAGTTTTTCTAATTCTTAATACAATTGGGAAATTAAATTCTATGGTCGTACCTAGAGTTATTTCCTGATTTGGGTGATCAATGGTCGTGTCTTGGTCATCCATAAACTAAGGAAAGGTTGGTCGTCAGAGTTTGTTGACGACGATAACTGACCTGTTTATGAATTGAGCGAATCATCTTTGCATCAATGATCGGATGAATGGACTGTGTCTGCGAGGTTGTATCTTTGGCTGGAGTTTGTCTGCCATCAATTTAATTCCTACTACTTTTGTGGATTGCTTTATTAACTAGGCGTTCATTTATTTTAGTTTGAATTGTTTAATTATTCCCAATTTTATAAAACCCCCACACTCTGGACTCTGAAAGAAATAAATTATCCTCAGTTCCAGTGGATTCGACCCTACTCACCGTTATATACAAAATTTATATTTTTGTTGAGTAGATTTTTATTATTGCATAGACTCGACGACCTGTCAGGGTCACCGGTGCCTAATGGGATCCCATCCTAAAGACAGTGACCGTGGGCAAAAGCAAATGGCAAGCTGTTATTCAGGTTGTAAATTAATTATTTGGGTTTATGCAGATATTTTTTCCCCTGTTAGATCTTTTTAGGCAACCTTTTATGTTTTTTGCGGTGTCAAATGTGTAAGAGAATTCATCATTCGAAACTTACCACCAAAAGGACTGCCACGTATTTTACATGTTATCAGAGGTATTCAACAACATGGATGCACAAGAAAGATATGCAAGAGATTCAAACCAACCCTCTATTGACATCAATGAGGAGATAAAAAGTGAGGCAAAGTCAGGCAACAAATAGGGGGAAAAGAGGCCAAAGCACTTGGACATGTTTGAAGATAAGGAAAAGCCTACACAGCTAATTCAAAAACCCGAGGCAAAACATTCAAAGGGCAAAGGGAAGAGGAAGACACCGAAATCTTCATTCACAAGGGATCATGACCTCCCGCTTGGTCAAAGTCAAACTTTGTACAATAATATAATTGCCTGGATGGATACCACATTTGTCTCTAATCGTAGCACGTCCCATTCTGTAGATGCCCAACCTTCGCCTGCCCCTGCCTCTGCTCCTTCTCCTATGAATATGAAGGATAACCCTTATTCAATGGATAAGACGAATGATGCTTTAGATGAACTAAATGACTTGCTAGATAAAGCAGCGATCATAGCAACCTCTATCTTAGCTGATTCAGCTGCCCATCGAAAGATGTTTTTGAGATAGAAGACTGAGGCTCGATGGTGGTTGGATGCACTAAGGATTGGAGGGGGGTGAACTCGATGACTGAGGCCATTTTTGCCTAGGGAATTGTGGCATCTATTGCATTGTTCTTCATGCCTTTCTCTTAATGTAGTGGATTTTCATTAGTGATTGGAAGCAATTTGTTTTCTATATTGGGACAAGTTTCAGTACTTTCGTTGTGGTATGAAATGGTTTGGCACATTTTAACTACTGGTCGATGTTGGGTCAGGATAGTTGACTTGTCGAAAATTAGCAATGTAAGTTTTGATTACTTGATTCTAGGAGTACTTCTTTATTTAGCATAATTATTTGTTGCATACTTTATGCCCCATTTAGTGCTTATTGGTCAATTATTTTGAAGGTAAAGGAGTAGGTGCCTTTTACTTTGAATGACTAGTGATCAACCTAATTTTGGAGTGAATTTAGATGACTCAGATGATGTGAGAAATGCAGCAACTGTTGTGTTCATATTGTAATGAAACTTTCAAAGAACTCAGCTACCAAGACCGAAGCAAATGGTCCGAACAAGTGTTTTGACGGGTAAGCAATGAATAGACAAGCTGATGGATGGACACCACACTAGGATGCTCGAGAATATGCACATGAATGTGCCTACCTTTATTCAACTTTGCCAGTTATCACGGGAAGTAGTTAATCACTGAGAGACCTTATGATAAAGTGTATTTAGAGGAAGTAGTAGCAATTGGTTTATATGGCATAAGCCATGATTTGACACAAAGGATGTTGAGCGAGCGCTTCCAGCATTCCACTGAGACCATTCACTGACATGCGCATTGGATGTGTTAAACCTTAGTCTAGTTAGCACCTATTACAATCCGACATAGGAATATGGATGCTATTCATCCTAGAATCTTGTATAATAAATAGCTTTATCCATGATTTAAGGAACTCGCTTGTCTTGCTGAAACTCCAACTCGCTATTTCATAAAACTTATGGAATCCATTGTAATACAGGACTGCATTGGAGCTGTTGATGAAATCCATATCTTGGCTAGTGTAGTAAGAGAGGAACATGATAGCTTTTATAATAGGAAGGGCACTCTCTCACAAAATGGTCTAGTTGTATGTGATCACGATATGAGGTTCGCATATGTCAGGGTTGGGTGGAAAGATAGGTCCCATGACAGTCGTGTGTTGATGGATGCTATTTCCAATCCTATTTCAGTATTTCTTATGCCACCGGTTGGTAAATATTACTTAGTCGATGCAACATACAGACATATGCTAAGTTTCATGGCCCCTTCAAGAGTGGCCTAGATGGCAAATCACAAACTGTGCAAAAAGGATTGTTTAATTGCCACCATGCTTCGATTCGAAATGTGATAAAGAGTACATTTGGGGTATGGAAAATATAATTTAAAATTTTGGAAGGTCCTATGAAAAACTACCCTATTAAGACACAAAGAAATATTGTATTGACTTGCTGTGTACTGCACAATTTCATCTAGAAGATGCAACCGTATGACCCTAATATGGATGTTGGAACTGCCGAGCGAGCTCAAGTGACGCAGTTTCATGTGACGCCAAAAGCATTATATGATTGGAAGCAATTGCGAAATGCAATGGCTGATTATATGTGGCTGCACCGAAATGAGTAGTCTATGGAGTGCCTATACCAATTTCCATACTGAATAGTTGATTCCCACTTATCCTAGACCACTTTTTTTGTATCATATGACTTTTGTTTGCTGGTCAAATATTTGGTTATGTAGCGGACATATATTTAAACCTTTGGATCTAAAAAGTGCATCAAATTCCTAGCCATTTTATGACTATTGACAGGTGTCGAACTTGTGCAATAATAAAATTCTACTCACAAGAATATTTATTCGAGTATAATGGTAAGTAGGGTTGTCTCCACAGGGATTAGGGAAAAAATTTGCTTCTTTCCAAATGAAAATTAATTGGGGGGAGTGTGGAGAATTGGATTTCAAAATATATATTCAATGTAAATTAAAAATAATTAAACTAAAGCACATTAAATTTAAATCAAGGGTAAACGAACTCTAACTAAGGAAATAACTTTGGAAGTGGTTCATACAACTGATCATTGATACAAGATTTTATTTCATCTACTCGTTAATAAATAGGTTATAGTTGCCAAACAAGTGATGACAACCAATTTTTCCCTACCGTCTCGATAGTTAAGGTACGCCTGTTAACTACTTCCCTAACCAAGAAATAGCTCTAGATAAGGCTATAGTATTTAATTTCTCGATTGCATTAGAAATTAGAAAAATCCTATTCTAATCAATAAACACACTGTCGGGGTTTATTTAAATTGGATCATATGTCTCTCTAATATGAAACTAATCACATTAGTTGTCACTAATTTAAGACAATTGAATAATTACGGATTTAATTATCCTAATTGACAATAGTTTGTTGGATTGAATTAAGGGAAAATACCGGTTTTCATCCCCAAACTTTGGGGTAAGGACACATTTCGTTCCTCAACTTTTGGGCACGACACATTTGATGTCTGAATTAATAATTTTTTATCAATGTCATTCTCAAACGGCAATTTAGCCAATTTTTAACGGATCTGGTCAAGTGAAAATCACATGATCGTTAAGTAAACTTAAATCACATTTTTAACAAAACCTGCCAGTTTCCTGCATGCAATCAATCAACTTTTGACAATTTTGACTAAGCATCCATCAATAAACACTTGCGTCGCGTAGGTAAGGGGGGAAAAAAGCTAAAAATAAGGATAAAATGAAAAATAGGCAAGAAAAGAAATAATCAGCATGAAAAATGAAAAGGGATAATTTCACAAACATCCGTTGAGATTTTTAATAGTTACAAAAAGCTCCCCTCAAAATTTAAAAATTACATATACTTTGCATACTTTTACTATTTATATAAGAGCAAATTATTTGAGCAGCCATTGAACTATTTGAATAGTAAAAATTTGGCCCTTCAATTATTCATAACATATTTTTACCCATTGAACTATTAAAAGTATAAACTTTGAGTTATTCATAACATATTTTTACCCATTGAACTAGTATATTTTATATTTAACATAAATTAAATATGTGAAAGTTAAAAAAAATAATAAATTGCTCATAACATACCAGCTCTTTATGGAAAACTGGTAGGTTTTGTAGTATATTTTGTACCAACTCTTTATGGGAAATATACCAACTCTTTATAGGAAAAATTGGTTAAATAGAGCCCAAAGGAAAACTAGTATGTTTTGTATTTAACATAAATTAAATATGTGAAAGTTAAAAAAAATAATAAATTGCCCATAACATACCAGCTCTTTATAGGAAACTGGCAAGTTTTGTAGTATGTTTTGTACCAGCTCTTTATGGGAAACATACCAGCTCTTTATAGGAAAAATTGGTTAAATAGCGCCCAAAGGAAAACTAGTATGTTTTGTATTTAACATAAATTAAATATGTGAAAGTTAAAAAATAATAATAAATTGCCCATAACATACCAGCTCTTTATGGGAAACTGGCAGGTTTTGTAGTATGTTTTGTACCAACTCTTTATGGAAAATATACCAACTCTTTATAGGAAAAGTTGGTTAAATAGCGCTCAAAGGAAAACTAGTATGTTTTGTATTTAACATAAATTAAATATGTGAAAGTTAAAAAAAATAAAATAAATTGCCCATAACATACCACCTCTTTATGGGAAACTGGCAGATTTTGTTAAAAATGTGAATTAAGTTTACTTAATGGTCATGTGATTTTCACGTGACCAGTTCCATTAAAAATTGGCTAAATTGCCATTTGAGAATGACATTGGTCAAAAATTATTAATTCAGACATCAAATGTGTCGTGCCCAAAAGTTGAGGGACGAAATGTGTCCTTACCCCAAAGTTTGGGGATGAAAACCGGCATTTTCCCTTGAATTAAATATCAGACGCCTTTGATATCCAAACAACTAACAATCATGAGAAGTTAAACCAGAAAACATACGAATACAAATGAATAAAAAAATTAATAAAAACAATTAGATTTCATAGATGTAGATGAACCAAATCTTTTGTTCTTCTTTGACTACAAAAGAAAATTAGTTACTCTTCATCAAGAGTAACCTCGTGCAATTTCATGAATGAAAGTTGCATGAAGTTCCATGATGGAAAACAAAACAAAGGAAAAGAAAAACGAAGAGAAAGCTCTCTGCTCCACAATTCTCGGACGACTAGTCACGATCCTCCCTTTTTTTAATTGTTTTTTCCTACCGAAGTACTAATCTATCGGGAGAAAGCCGACTTCCCTTCTAGTTTCCTACTTTGTTTAGACTACTCATAATAAAGGCCTATTACCTAATTAGAAAAAAAGAAGTTACAAAAAATAATATTTCCTCTTTCCTAATCCAATCCTACAACTAATAAGGATAATTAAAGTCTTCCAAATTTTCAACAAAAAGTTGTCTGTCTTTGACTCGAACTAGGAAATCCCCATGCACAGTAAATTCCCGAATCTTCTAGATTTGAAACAGGTTTCAAACGTGCTACCACCAAATTAATTCTTAACATGCTGAAAAATCGCCCCTTTTATCACTTTTTACTCATTTTCCTACAATTGGCAACATTAACCAAATATAAATAGAATCCATCAATTAAAATAATATTTGGATAAAATAAAAAAAAATTATTATAAATTTAACAACAAATTACAACCTATCAATTCTCCCAACACCTACACCATGTTTGTCCTCAAGTATGAGAACAATAATCTAACAAACAAACTCAAACAATAGCTATTACTGAAATCATCGATTGTCAAGATACAATTAAAACACACGTCAAACATTAGTGACTAAGATTCAAGAAATATCTCTCCAGTTAACTTTTAAAACCAAAAGACTCTCCCAATTTCTGGTTAACCAATCTAAGGATATAAAATATTCAACTGATATTCGTCAACAAATGGTTTCAATATTCAGTAAAATCTCAACATTAAAATCCATGAATCAGTAGGGTAACAATTCATTCAAACACTTTCACATTTTTCACTATTAGCACATCTTTTTTATTTCTAAAATATCCCTACACTTGAGCTCTTATTTTTTCTTTTCTTTTTTTTCAGGGGAAAAATTTAATCCTTAGCCATTCGAACCTTTTGACACAAACCAACATCTTCCAAATGAAGGAATCCGATTACTCAACGTTCATGACTAAAGGAGCACATATTCATAACTATCGTCACTTTTTGACACGAAAGTCGATATTTGTGGTGAAAGCTCTCGATTACTAGGCAACAATACTAGCGGAGTATAGCCAAACATTATTCAAATAAGCACCAGAAATAAAATTAAGGATCACAAGTCTGCTTCATTTCCCAAACATGGTGAACTAAGATTAATAACTGAACCAATTCATATGAAAAATGTCAGACAAATATTTACAATACCTAGAAAAGTTAATTAAAAATTGTAAAAGTTACAAAATCTCAAATATTCACCAGAGAGACACGTTTAGATTTAACCATGTTATACTTGACCTATTAACACATAAAACCTTAACAATAAAAAAATTTGAGACATCTAATCATTGCTTATCAGTAACAACCACAAAAAAGCACAAGCATTGGCAAAAATTGGATAAAATTCAAAATAATCAAACAAAAAAGTTCAACAAAAATGCCTACAGTTACATTCTACTAATATACTACCCCTCATACCTAAATCTTATATTGTTTCCAATGTAAGAAATAAAGAATAAAAAAAAAAGGTAAAGGAACAATGAAACTTTCCTGAAGGTTGAAAGGGGTTGTGAACAGCTACGGGTGAAGGGAAAGAACGGCCGACAATGCGTGGCTATGGTTGACAATATGTGAGGATGGCTAACGAGCAAGGACCTTTCGCAGTTTGGAACGGCGGACGGCGGTGTCAGGGTAGAGACCCTAATTGGGGCTTTTGTTCGGCCGGTGGGAGAAAAAAGAAAGAAAGAAAGAAAGAAAGAAGGAAAGGAGAAAGAAAAGGAGGAAAGAAAGAAAGATAGTAAAAGAGAAAGGAAGAAAAGAAAAAAGAAAAGTAGGAAAAGAAAAGAAAAGAAAAGAAAAAAAAAGGAAATGAAAAAAAGAAAGGAAAAAGGAATTTTTTTTTTTCACTGTCCCGCTGGTGGAACAAGACGTGGGCGCATCTTGTTGGTTTGTAGTCTTCTGATGGTGGATGAAAAATTATCGAGTTACAACATGCCCTCAAGACAAAGGCACATCTTGTTGCCTAGTTGTTTGCCAAAATTTCTGGAATTAAAACATGAGCTTTCCAATCAGTTAGGCGTGGACATGCCATGTCAGAAGGAAGTCTTCTGACCATTGAAACATCAAAAATGAAAATTAAACACACCAAATATGAAAAATCTAAGATAAACATAATGACACACATAATAAAAATGAACTAAAAAGTGAATTGGGTTGCCTCCCAATAAGTGCTTTTCTTTAACGTTTTTGGTTAGATGTGAAGCATCACTTCTCAATCTAAATATAATTCAAAATTTCATTCAATCGGTGGCATTCCTCCAAGATCCAAATAGCTATCGAGTGCAACCATCTTCTTTAATTTTCTGCCTATTTTCACCTCATAAATTGCTTTCATCCCATAATACTTGTTCGCAACAATTTTGAATTTACCTGTACAATTAAATTCAGAAATTTTTTGCATAGAGGGATTAATAGTATGAATGACAAACATAGACAGAGAGTTAATAGGATATTTCATTTCATTAAAAATATTAAAATGAGCTACTTTTCCATCAAATTCCATTGTCAAAGTATCTTGACTAACATCAATTTTTGTACGAGATATACTAAAAAAGGATCTCTCTAGTATAACAGGTGATGGATTAAAAGAACGTTCATTATTCATGTCAAGCATATAAAAGTTAGGAGGAAACACTAATTCATTAACTTAAACCAAAACATCTTCAACTAACCCATTGGGATATGTATTTGTATGATCAGCTAATTGAATTATGATTCCAGTTTTTTTTAGTGGTCCTGGATTCAAGGAGATCTAAATACTCTTAGGCATCACATTAGTAAAGGCTCCTAAATCTATCATGGCCTCTTTAATGTTAGTGTTTCCTATTCGACAGGGGATAAAAAAGATACCTGGGTCTCCACACTTGGGTGAAAGTTTCTTTTGTAGCACTGTTGATACATTTTTCTCCATCACAACTCTCTCATCGCCTCTTTATTTCTTCTTGTTGACACACAAACTCTTAGAAAATTTAGCATATTTTGGCATTTGCTTGATCACGTCCAACAAAGGAATATTGATTACCACCTTCTGAAACACTTCCAAAATCTTCCTTTCTTCGTCTTGTTTCTTCGATTTCTTTAACCTGCTAAGAAAGGTAGTCGGATTAGATATAACTTGAATGATAGGATTGGGAGTTACCTCAGAAGTTGCTTTGATAAATCCCTCTTCTTCCATCTCCTTTTCAATTTGAGCGTCACTCTTATCATTTGAATTTATGGGTTTTGGACCTTCAATCTTCGTTCCAGTTTTGACAGTCATGGCACTGACATTCTTTGGATTCATTTCAAGTTGAGAAAGAAGTTTTCGTTGCCCTTGGGACTCCAGGCGATATATCGCAGAGGTCATCTGACTCATCTAATTTTTCATATCTTGCATACTCGCCTCTATTTTTTGTTGGAATTGCAAGGTATTCTGTTAGAATTGCAAGGTGTTAGCAGTCAACGAAGAGGATACTGCAGCTAGAACCCTTGCTGCCTGTTGAGGAAAGAATTTTACTTATTCCCCCTATAACTAAAATTTGAGTGATCCCTCCAACCCGGATTATACGTGTTGGAATAAGAGTTATACTACCTATTGACCACAGGCACATTTCCTGCCATGTTTACTTGTCCAATACTATCATCTTGTAGCATTGGGTACCCATCAGTAGGATGGCTAACATCCTTACAAATCCTGCATGCTTTAACTTATTGCTTGTTCCCCACTGCCATTTATCGAACTATAGAAGTTAGCTTAGCCAATTGTTGTCGTATTGATTGAACACTTGCCTCATTTACTTGACGAGCAGGTACACCATCCCACGTGCCCAATTGCTCAAATTGCTGAGAATTTTCAGCCATCTCTTCAATCAAATCCCAGGCTCCTCGAGGAGTCTCATTCATTAGTGTTTCTTCACTTGCAGCATCAATGATACTTCTATCTCTATAGAGCAGGCCTTCATAAAAGTATTGGATGAGAAGTTGCTCACTTATTTGGTGTTAAGGGCAACTGGTACACAGTTTCTTAAATCTTTCCCAATATTCATAGAGAGACTCCCCAGGACTCTACTTGATACCACAGATTTCTTTCCGTAGACTGGCAGGTACAGAGGTAGGAAGGTATTTCTCTAGAAATTTTCTATTCATGTCTGTCCAGGTTGTAATACTCCCCACATGTAGGTAGTATAACCAATCTTTGGCAACCTCCTTCAGTGAAAAAGGGAAAGCTCGCATCTTAATTTACTCATCTGTTATACCAGGTGGTTTCATACTTGTGCAGACAATAGTGAACTCTTGGAAGTGTTTGTGGGTTCTTCTCCTGGCAAATCATGAAAATTAGGTAAGAGATGGATTAATCATGATTTTAATTCAAATGTTACATTTTCAGTAAAATCAGAAACAGTAATGCATAAAGGCTGCTGATTTAAATTAGGAGCAGCCAACTCCCTTAGAGTTCGATTGTTGTTTGCCATCATGACTTCTTCCTCTTCAGAATCGCTGAAAGAATCCAATAAATCCACAGCCAAATTAAGCCCTAGAGATGTAGTAGGTGACTGCTCTCCTCTTCGTATTCTGGTTTCTTTTCGCAGCCTACGCGCAGTCTTCTCAACCTCGGGATCGACAACCAATTCACCTGTGTGAGAAGAACGTGGCATAAACGAGCAAAAATAACAAAAATTAAAAAAAAATTAAAAAAAACTAAAAAAGAAACAAATTAACCAATGTCAATTCTCGGCAATGGCGCCAAAAATTGACAAGTGTCAGGCATGTACAATATTAAAATCCTACTCACAAGAATATTTATTCGAATATAATGGTAAGTAGAGTCGTTTCCACAGAGATTAGGGGAAAATTTTCTTCTTTCCAAGTGAAAATTAATTAGGGGGATTTCCCGCGGTAAGTCACGATGCCCCTGGAGAATTCGCCCTGATGTAGAGGCAATCCAGTCAATGTTGGGTTCGGATTGGACTGTGGGTCATTGTTTTCGAGAAGCAAACCAGGTTGCGGATGTTCTATCGAAGGTGGGGGCGCAAGGGTCATTGAGTGTCATGTATACCTCCCATTCGGAGTTACCAAGACCCGCTAGGGGGGCCATGGGTTTGGATAGAGCAGGATTCCCTGTAATACGTATTAGGGCTGTGCGCAAGTGATTGGCGTTGTATGGGACTTTTGCGGTTTTTTAATAATAATATTCGGGGGTGGTGTCCTTCCCCGTGCATGGGGTTAGCCATTTAAAAAAAAAAGAAAATTAATTAGGGGGAGTGTGGAGAATTGGAATTAAAAATAAATACTCAACGTAAATTAAAAATAATTAAACTAAAGCAGATTCAATTTAAATCAAGGGTAAACGAACTTTAGTCAAGCAAATAACTTTGAAAGTGGTTCATACAACTGATCATCGATGCAAGAATTATTTCATCTACTCGTTAAACAGGTTATAGTTTTCAAACAAGCGATGACAACCAGTTTTTCCTTACCGTCTCGATAGTTAAGGTACGTCTGTTAACTACTTTCCTAATTAAGAAATAATTCTAGGTAAACTCGTAGAATTTAATTTCTCCATTGCATTAGAAACTAAAAAAGCCCTATTCTAATCAATAAACACAATAGGGTTTCTTTAAATTAGATCATATGTCTCGCTAACATGAAATCAATCACATTAGTTATCATTAATTTAAGACAATTAAACAATTATTGATTTAATAGTCCTAACTAACAATAATTTGTTAGATTGAATTAAATATCAGGCGCCTTTGATATCCAAACAACTAATAATCATGAGAAGTTAAACCAGAAAACATACGAATACTAACGAATAAAAGAAATTAATAAAAATAATTAGATCTCATAGATGTAGATGAACCAAATCCTTTGTCCTTCCTTGACTAGAAAAGAAAATTAATTACTCTTCTTCAAGAGTAACCCAGCGCAATTTCATGAATGAAAGTTGCATGAAGTTCCATGATGGAAAACAAAACAAAGGAAAAGAAGAATGAAAAGAAAGCCGTCTACTCCACAATTCACGCGAGACTAGTCACGATCCTCCCTTTTTTTAATTGTTTCTTCCCACCAAAGTACTAATCTATCGGGAGAAAGCCGACTTCCCTTCTAGTTCCCTACTTTGTGTAGACTACTCATAATAAAGGCCTATTGCCTAATTAGAAAAAAGAAGTTACAAAAGATAATATTTCCTCTTTCCTAATCCAATTCTACAACTAATAACGATAATTAAAGTCTTCTAAATTTCCAACAAAAGCTGTCTATCTTTGGCTCCAACTAGGAATTCCCTCTGCGCAGTAAATTCTTGAATCTTTTGGACTTGAAAGCAGGTCCCGAACATGCCACCACTAAATTAATTCTTAACATGCTGAAAAATCGCCCATTTTATCACTTTTTGCTCATTTTCCTACAATTGGCACCATTAACCAAATATAAATAGAATCCACCAATTAAACTAATATTTGCCTAAAATAAAGGGAAAAATAATTATAAATTTAGCAACAAATTGCAACCTATCAACTACCTAATAATTCCTACAACGTTGCTACAAGTGTCCTCAGATGTTTTTAAAATTAAATAATTTGAACAATTATTTGAGATTGCAAATAATTGTAAAATATATGAAAAATTACAATAAATATTGTATCTACCAGTGGAAAAAAAAATTTTGCTATAATAAAGTTTTTAAAAACCTCTTACAGCGTAGAAAAGTTTCTTTTATAGATTTCTGCAGTACACTACAGCAAAGTTTTGGACAAAGTTTCAAAAAACTCACCTGCCAATGGGGCCAAGGTTTAAAGAAAAACTTGGGAGTGAATGTTGACAAGGGTGGCCAAACTACTATAAATCATTATGAGTTTCTTATTCTTTTACTTTATATTTTTTTTATATAAAAAGATGATTTAATTTAATAAATCTATACTAATAGCAAAAAAATATCAAACAAATATAATACAGATATATATAGATCTGACATTAATAGATCCAAAATATTTTAAAAAATCAATACAAATAAAGATAACATTACATTGATGCTTCTACCATTTGGATGAATCACTATAACCTAATACATCTGTGCATGTTTTTTGACAATCAGATCTGATTAAAATTGATCAAGGTCTTAAAGAAATTTATATCTGACAATATTGGAGTAATTGAATGTTTGAGGAATTACATCCTAGAATTATAAAATCTCAAATTTCACAAGACAAAAATGAAAAATTAAAATGACTAATCAATGAAAGAATAAAACTCTCACTAGAACAGAAGAAAAGAAACACTCACTAGGAGATTCTAAAAGACAAGAATCTCTCACTAGAAAATCTTAGTTGAGAATTTATTCAAATAAGGGAAACTAAAAACCAGAGAAAGTTGGAATGTATGCAAGTTAGATCCAGCCTAGGAAATTGGAGCAAGCACTTTAGAGCAGAGAACTGGGGATGGCAAGGCAATCATGGGTGCAAGTTACGTCTGGTATTGCTACCACGCCATTCACTCATGGAGGCCACCTATGAGCCAGTGCCCAATTCAGGTATCCATGGAAGATGTAGCTCTGGGAATTGAGAAATGGCAGCATGTGACAGTGGGTTTCACGTTGGGTTTCAACCCTCTGTTTAATATGATCTAGAAATTGGTAGTGAATCATGAGACAGATCTTGGTAAAATTGAGGCTATTTCATTGAAGAATGGAGCAATCTTGTTCAATTTTGACTCTGCTGTAAGTAGGACTCGTACCTTAGAGCAATCTTTGTGGCCAATAGCTAGCAAGATTCTATTCTTGAAGCCATGGACACTAGAATTAGACATGAGGAAAGAAGATCTTGAAACAGTTTTGGTGTGGATTCGGCTACCACATTTTAGGCTGCGCTATTATACCGAAACTACTCTAAGCAAATTTACTAGTTATATAGGCAAGCCCCTATATACGAATAAGCATACTGCTAATCAATCTCAGGTTGCTTAGAGATTAGATCTGTGTTAGGTTGCTAATCAAGCTTGGATCTGTGTCGAGTTGAATATAGGAGCTGTGAGATTAGACCATATTCCATATGTAAATGAGATGGCAAATGTGAAGTATCAGGAGGATGAGGATGAATGGATTCCTCCTAGTTGCTCTCAGTAAAATAAATTTTGGCATACCATCCAAAGATGTCCTATACATTCAAATGTAACTAGCAAATGGGTTCCTAAAACATCGAAAGACCAGAGTAAAAAATAGGAGCTGCCTATAGTAGAGCAAGTGGAGACACAGAATCTTACATAGGAGCAACATGTGATGGAACCATTTATGTCGAAGGAGATTGGGTTAGAGCACCAAAAAAAGGATTCTAAGACAGAGCTAAGGATAGTACATACCATGGTTCTCCATCGTGGATCACGGTTGCGTTGCGAGCTCGATTGTTCCATATCCATCGCGGTATATCAGTTGAATATCGGGTGATACGCACATTATAGCACATAAAAATTTTCAAAAAATCTGAAAAATTTCCTAAATTTAGAAAATATCAAAAAAAGGCACAATCTGAAAAAATATCCAAGTCGACTCCAAGTTGATTCGGATATATCAGCCAATACCATGTATCATGGATTTGAATCGGCCAATATCGGCCGAGTCAGAGCAAGTCAACGCAAATATAGTAATATCCATGATTCGGGAATTGGTATCGTATCGATCCCCTCCATTTCGGTTACAAATCGGCCGATTCTGATAAATTGCTAACCACTCATTTGTCTGAAGATGTGAGACTATGTGATAAGTAGGTGAATAAATCAAAAGGTGGACAGGATCCATTGTCTAGCAAGAAAAGGGAAAGAGAATGAGGGTATATACATGGTTACTCTTCGAAACAGTTACAGTCCATTGGATGGTTCGGAGTTGAATCTAGCATTGGAAGTCAAAGAGGAAAAGCTTCGTAGAGGAGGATAGGTACAAAGCTTTTTTTACCCTCCTATAAAATGATTATACTTTGCCAGAGTATTCAAGGGTTAAACAGAGTGAGCTTCATAAACTTGTACATAGAACTTAGCCTAGTATATTTGGGCTAGTTGATAATAAGATTAGACATAACAATATTGAGACTGCTTTTTGATAAATGTTTTCAACGTTGGAGTTTTGTACTTAATCCTGTTCCTAGTAGTATTAGTAGAAGTTGGTTCTGCTGGAATAATTCTTTAGTACATTGTATACTATACTCAAGTCATTAGCAAGCTATTACATGTACAGGAGAGTTTCATGATCAGACTTTTATGGCTACTATAGTGTAAAGTAAAAAAAAAAGTTGAGAAGCATAAACCTTTATGAACTCATATGAAACAACTGAAAATCAATATTGGGAATTTGCCCTGGATTTTGATGAGAGATTTTAATGCTGTTAGAATTAGCTCAGAAAGATTGGGAAATGATGAGTTTGAATTTGGTATTATGGAGGACTTTAACCTCTGTTTGGAAGAAACTAATGTAGAAGATCACCCAAGCAAATGATTTTTCTACACATGGTGTAATAAGAGAGAGAGTGGAGATAGGAAATCTAGCAGAATTGCAAATGAGGCATGATTTTCTAAATTCCGTCGTATTGAGATTGAGTTGATGGGTCCTGGCACATTTGATCATTCCCCTATCCATGTTTAAGTGCATAATACTATTGAGTTTGGCCCCAAAACTTTTAAATTCCAAAAGTTTTGGATGCAACATGATGATTTCTAGGATGTTCTGCTAAAAGCCTAGTTTTCACATTTTTAAGGTAATCCAGTTGCTGTTATGTGTCAGAATCTAAAGAAGCTAAAAAGTGAAATGAAATTGCGGAACAAGAGATGCTATGGTGGTAGCAGTGATAGAGTCTTGCATGCGAAGAAGCAATTAATTGCTGTGCAGAATTAGTTTCAATGCAATCCCTTTGATTCTGAGCTTATAGTACAAGAAAGGAACCTGTCTAGTATATATGGTACTTTGGCTCAAGCTAAAGAGATATTTTATAAAGCAAAATCCAGGATGTCATGGTTAAAAGAAGATGAACAAAACACCTCCTACTTTCATAGGAAGGTAACCACTAATATTACACATAATAGAATTCTATTCTTATATGATGAGACAGATTAGGATGCAGTGAAAAGTATTGCAATAAACTTCTATTAGTAGCTTTTTGTAGCTACAGACAGCTGGACAATGGATATGGAATGAAGATTGCAGTCACTTATACCTACTATACTGGATTTTGATCAGTGCACTAGATCAGATGTGCCAGTCACTGATGATGAAATTAGGAAAGTCGTATTCAGCCTTAAAGATGGCAAAGCTCCTGGTCTAGATGGCTTCACAGCAAAATTCTTTAAAAGAACTGGAATGTGGTAGGTAATGATGTTCTTGAGGCTTTGCAATTCTATTTTTTGAGGCACCTCATGTACCACAATCTAAATAGCACCATACTTATTTTGGTTCTCAAAATTCCAAATGCTCAGCACATGAAGAACTTTAGTCCCATTTGCATGTTGTAACACCATCTACAAATGCTATTCCTTAACCTTAATGAATAGATTAAAACTAGTCATCATTAGCCCTTCACAAAGTACATTCGTTCAAGGGAGGAATATACTAGATAATGTACTACTCATGCATGAACTACTAAGGGGATATACTAGATCTTCTGGACATCCTAGAGCTGTGATTAAAATAGATATCATTAAAGCATATAATACTTTAAGGTGGGAGTTCCTGTTTGATGCATTGAAAATGCTAGGCTTCCCTATGGGATATCGATCTGATTGCAAGCTATGTGACAACTGCTTCCTGTTCCCTCAACTTCAGTGGATCTTTGGTTAGATATTTTAGAAGCGAAAGAGGGTTGAGACAAGGTGATCTTGTCTCCCCTTATCTTTTCTTAATAGCCATGGAGGTATTCTATAGAGAAACACTGAGCAAGATGGATTTGACTATCACCTAAAATGTCAGGATCTCAAACTATCACACCTAGCATTTGTAGATGACCTATTTATTATCACTGCTGCTACACAATGATCCTTTGGTGTTATAAAGAAGACTTTGCAAGAATTTGGTGAGTTATCAGGCTTAACGCCCAACCTATAGAAATGTCAAGTGTATATGGCTGGTGTGAAGAAAGATGTGCATGATCAGTTGTGTGGTATTTTGCAAATGACTTGGGGCACTCTTCCTATCAAATACTTAGGATTGCCCCTAATTTATAGGCTATCTTTTCCGAATTGTCAGCCTATCTTTATTAAAATGCAGTAAAAAATGCACAGTTGGGATACAAAAAGGTTGTCCTATGGGGATAGACTATAGTTGATTAAATTTGTGTTGAATGGGGTTCAGCTCTATTGGTCTATTGCTTTTATCTTGCCTAAAGCTGTTACAAAGAAGATTTGCAACATGATCACTTTTCTCTTATGGGTTGGGGAAGTAAACAATCACTACTGTGCAAAAGTAAGATGGTTAGATGTGTGCATGCCAAAAAAAAAAGAGGGTGTTTTGGGTTTGGTTGATCTAACTCTATGAAATAAGTTCCTAATCCTCAAGCAATATGGAATACCTGTAGGAAAAAGGATACCTTATGGGTCAAATGGATCCAAACAATTAAACTTAAGAGAAAGCACTTTTGGGGTATCAAATTGCCTGTTGATTGTTCTTGGTCATAGGGTAAGATTCTGAAGATGAGAAGTGAGTGCCAATCATACATACTCTATTTGATTGGTGATAGAGCAGAAACGAGCTTCTAGTATGCCAATTGGCATCCTGTTGGACCACTGAACTAGAATATTTCTAAGAACTTACTGCATGATGCTAGACTAGTAAAGGACTCAACTGTTGCACAATTTATATATGAAGAAGGATGGTTGTGGCCACAGGGGAGGAGAATGATAGCAAAGCTACAAAGACTTCAGCATGCAACTCCCACCCTAGTTCTACCTCATGTTGGAAATTAAGATGAGATGCATTTGACTGCTCATGCCTTTGGACAGTTCAATGTCAAATCCGCTATGGAATTATGGTGTCAGCACAACAATAGAGTTGACTAGTACAAGCTAATGTGGGGGGCTAGATCTATACCAAGATATTCCTTTATCACTTGGCTATTACACAGGAATAAGTTGACAACCAAGGACAGACTAAAAGCTTGGGGTGTTAATGTGGAATCTCATATGTGTATTATGTAAAGAAGCTACTAAAAGTATGGAGCACTTATACTTTGAATGCCTTATGTCCAATAGGGTATGGCAGAAATTGAAACAACCATGCTCAGTACCTAGAGTTCCATTACCATGGAGAAATGAATTGTAGTGGACTTGCAATCATTGGAAGACCAGATCATTTCCAAGTCAAGTCAAACGACTAGTCTTTGGGGTTGCAATATAACACATTTGGAGAACTAGGAACCAGACCATATTCAATCATAAGCCTGTGACTATAGTCAACATTG
This sequence comes from Coffea eugenioides, assembly GCF_003713205.1. Taxonomy (NCBI): domain Eukaryota; kingdom Viridiplantae; phylum Streptophyta; class Magnoliopsida; order Gentianales; family Rubiaceae; genus Coffea; species Coffea eugenioides. Next base: position 15,958,867 of record NC_040043.1, on the reverse strand, counting down.
TGGAATTTGTTGTTTCAGCTATGAGGGATGCTAATGCTGGATGGAGGAAGATGCCAATAAATAGAGCACATTGGGAATTGGCCACAGAGCTTGTACTTAATCATAGTTGCTTTAGCTGATGACTGATATACAATGTACTGAATATAGTACTAGTGATAGCACGCTGATGTAATTGGAACTCTTTTTTTTTTTTTTTGAAACAGTAACGTGCTTTTATTGCCCAATCAGAAGCTTACAAGCCGAGACCAGGACCGGTCATCAAGACGATCCTTTGATAAGTCTAATAGAAGGAAGGCCTAGCATAGTCAACCTAACTTCCCCCTTTGCTAGCTGTGGAAGAGAACAGAGTTGGTGATACACCCTTACATGATCTTGCGGATGCAAGATACCTACATTAGCTAAGATGTCAGCCACTTTATTAGCTAAGATGTAATTGGAACTCTTGTGTTCCTTGTCTGCACTCAATTTCATTGGTCAATAAAATGGATAATTTTGCTCAATAAAAAATAGAGAGAAAGGGCTTCTCAGGGAAAAAGATTAGATTTGGCTTCTCTCCCATGGGAGAATTGAAGGAGACTTTGACGAAAAAAGTTCTATAGAGTACTAGATATTACTTTATAGTTTGATTTAGCCAATTTTATGCAATTTGTTGAGTGAGTTTCGTTTTCAAATGGTTATATTAATATTTTCTTGATAGGTGTTAGAATAAGTTTTAATTTGGGAAAATTGTGTGGACACCAAATTTTTAATTTTTATCATTGTTTTTGTTTATTAATATTTTGTTGAAATATTTATTTGCTTATTGATCGTTTATTTTCATATATGCCAATGTGAATTTTCTTATTTTTCTTATTTGAAAGTTTTAAAAAAAGGAAAAATCCTAACAAAATTTTATCAAATCCTTGCACCCCAATAATTTTTTTTCTTCCAACTAAAGTATTATTAACCCAAAAAAACAATCCACCCCATGTTCATTTTGTTGACTTTTCTTGACCAAAACCAAATCACAATCATCACCAAGACAACCTAATACACACCCACTCCATTCACCCCTCTATCTCTCTTGACTCTTTTTTTCCCTCTCTAAATTTTTCTTAACTTCACATACAACACTACAATTAATCTTTCACCATCTCTCGACTCCTCCTCTCTCCTCCTCTCTTTCACAATTTGTTTAGACATTAACACACAACACACTGTTCTCCCCCAATCTCTTTCTCTTTCTCTCAGTTCTCTCTTTTCTCTTAAACAAAAAAAAGAAGGAAGCAAAGGGACGATTGAGGCCTGGGAGTTTACATCAAAAATTTTGAACCAAAAGACTGCTACTTTTGCTAAGGTATTATCTTACTTTCCAATCGTATTAACCAATGCTTTGTGGTTAGCCTTTTCTTGGTTTTGTTGACTGAAGCTTAGACCTTTCATTTTTCTGAATGAAAGGGACGATATAGTTTGTTGTAGAAACTTGTGTTCTGGTTTTGAAAGGAAATAATTAACTAGTGTTTGCTTCCGTCCAATGCCTCTTAGCTTCATGAGCATGTTTAGAGCAAGATTTTGCAAGTTTTATACATAAAAGCAATGAATTGGGTTATAGGAATTGGGGTTGTTTTTACTTTAATTAGTCATTTTGTTTATTCTTTCTTGTCAAACTAAGACCATAGTTGCACTCTAAAATCTATAAGGGTTGTTTTCGTGTAAGTTTTGTGGATTGTAGTGAAGATTTGAATGAGTTGGAAAAATAGAGACTCGGCTGTAAATTTGGGTTTTGAACCCTTTTTGTGCTTTTTTGGAAAAAATTGAGCTCAGAAATGCCATCTACGCAAAAGATAGAGCCCAGGATGGTATTTTGGTGAATTTTGACGACCGACAGTGGACAGTGACCCAGGCGAGTTGCCGAAGCAGCCATGGACGCCAGTAGAGAAGTTTGAAGTTGGCCAAAAAGGGAGAAAACTAAAGAGAGGAAGAGGAAGAAGAAAAACAAATAAAAGGAAAAGGAAAAGATAGAAATAAATGATTGGCTTCTGTTATTATTTTGTTTTTGGTTTTGGCTGGGGTTTATAGTTGAGTTTTGGGGTTTAATTTAGACATGTTTGTTCTTTGGGATTCCTTGAATTTTCAATTGGACTTATTTATTTTTATGTGAAAATGGTTTACATTTTTCTTCTAAGCCAAGGTGGTATAGTCCAAGCAACAGAAACAGCCCAAATCGAATTTAATTGCCTCTTCTCTAATTTGATTTGAAATTGGCCCATAGACTTTTGAGTAATTTCATTGTGACTCAAAAAAATTTGGATTTTTTTTATTTAAGTCATTATTTTAATTGCATTTTGGCTCCTAAATTTTGTCTTTATTTAATTTTTGGCCCCTAATTTTTCAAAAATTATGTTTTGACCTAAAACTTTCTAAATTTTGTAATTTAGTCCCTAATGGCTTTTGATTTCTCAATTATAATTGTTTTCCTTTTTTAATTGCTAATTATGCTTCAATTAAATGCATTTAATTTGTAAATTTTAGGTGTTTTAAGTTTATTTACATTTTTTGGCATAATAAGGTGAATTTAGTATATGTTTATGTTTTCTTTTAAAATATTTTCAATTAAATTGGTGCCTTGATCTTTTTGTTGATTCATGAGTATAAATGGGTCAATATCCCCTCATTTAGTCACTATTTCAAAAGGGAGATACCTCTATTACCCTTTAAATTTTGTTTATTTACTCTTATGTGCTCCTATATGCTCCTATGCGTTTATATGTTTATGTGTTTTCTTTTGTTTATTTATTTTAAGTTTCTATTCATTTTTTATGCTCATTTAATTTAAGTTTTGTAATAATTTGGAGGATATTTAAATACCCAAGATGTAATAGATATGTTATATTTTTTCTTTCGGAAAACTTGTAATTAGATAGATAAATATAATAGATAGGTTAGAAAGGGGCTATTTTCATGTATTTTCCCACTCTAAATTGTAGTTAAGTCCCCAAATGTAATAGATAAGTTAAATATGTTTATTTTCTTCTGTTCTCTCGTTTAGATTGTATTTATGTTCCCTAATGTAAAAGATAGGGTTGTGGTGTGTTTATATGGCTTATATGTTTATAGCTTTTACTCGCTTTCTTAGGATCTTGCATCTTGATATTATACTTATGTATTATATGTCTTATGTGTTTTATGTGTTTCTATGTACTTACTTGCTTTTAATTTATACTCTATTCATTTTACTATTATTATAAAGCATGAATGTCTGATGTCATCATACGAGTCCAATGCGAATTGTGACTTTTTCTCGCTTTCTCGTTAGTCCAATGCTAATGAGGATCTATAGAAATGGACTAGTAATACTAGACTGATAGCCTCGCCCATGCACTAGATTCATGAATTATGTGACATTCATTCCATTTCATGATATTTTTCTATTTTTAGGAACTTTTCTCATTGGCATGATATTTCTTCTTATATTATTCTCTTATCCCTATATGCATGAACCATATTATTTAGACTTACATTTCATATAGGTTATTAGGAAATTAGATAGTCCATTTGCTTGTTTAGATTAGAAAAGTAATCCTTTGAATATAAAAAATGAGCGAGTGTGGCTTTTTAACCTTGACACGCTATTATCCCTTTACAAGAAGAAAAATTGTATCAGAAGTTTTAGTTTCTCGTACCCGTTATATTGCATTCCCCTCTCTTTAGTCATGTATACTTATATACATTATAATTTCTATTTCTTTGAGTCTCATTTTTTTTCTTTCGCTTACTCATGACCCCTTTAGGGGATTTTTCTTGGATCTCACAATTAATGTGATTGGTATCAATTAAACCTTGAAGGGACATTTTGTCTCTCCCAAAATCTCTTTTAGGTTTAGACTTTGCACTCATATAAAAACATCAAAATGTGATAAGTTTAAGGATTAGATTAGAAAAATTTAACTAAACCTCACAACTAACTTAGGTTAGGTTGAAAGGGTATCTTAGATTTGAATTAATCGAATCTTTACCTTCTCTCTCTTAAACCGTAACTTCCGAAGTCATTTTTTTCTCGTTTTCAAAGACCTACAGTCACTTAAAAGGGTTTTATTTTATTTTATAAAAAATAATTTTTTGAGTGATTTGATACATCTAAATTCAGTACCAAGTGGTGACTTTCTTTTTCTTAAAAATTCTTTTTAGACTAAATGTTGAGCCCAACTATCGCATTTCTTTAGTCTCATTTTAGGCCCTTTTTCATTTATATTTTTTGAAACCAAAAATCTATTTTTTTATAACATCTCTTTTATTTCAAAACATGACACACGGCAACTTAATTTATTACATTCTCTTAAGTTGCTTTAGGCCAAGAATTGGAGCTTGATTTTGTAATCATGTAAAAGCCAAAACTCATCCTTGTGACTTGTAAGCTGTTGTCATACATTGTCAGAGCTTAGCAAGAACATTAGCAAAATAATGATAATTGAAAGTTTAATTTGTACATCTACCCTTCGATTGTGTGTTTGAATTTGAAATTTCTTGTAATTAAGTAAGATTCTCTTAGGATAAGTTGCAAAAATCGACGGTCAAGAAGATTGGGTTACCTCAAAGTGTACAAGGGTGATTGTCTCACCTGGACGCTTAGTGAATGAAACGCCAAACTTGAAAAAATTTTATAAACAGACACAAGTCATAAACAACAACAAGTGTGGCCAAATTATTATAAATCAAGAGGTTCTATTTCTTTTTCTTACTCTTTAATTTGATTGTTAAGGATTATTTGATTGTTACTTTAGGGCAAATATTTAATCATACAAGTCCCGATTTTCTAAAGCTAGAGTTTTAGGGATGGCAGTCGATGTTATGGGCTATATTTTAATCATGATGGAATTTAGTATAGGAAAAGACAATTTGTCATTATTAGGTTCCTTTGTTAACAATCATACTTGTTAATAGGAAATATTGAAAGGAAAATATCCGCACACCTCTTCTATCTTCTTCGATATCCTTTTCACTTTTAATTAGTCACGGTTTCACCTGAAAATGTTTTTTGACAACTTAAAGAAAGATGTGTTTAAAAAACTTAAGGAAGGTGCATTAAAAATTATTTGGCTAAAGTGCATGGAAGGTCAATAAACTTTTGAAAAATTTTCTATCATCCGTTAAATTATTTCTTGTGCTAAGTTACCTGCTAAACTCCGAAAAGTACCTCATCTTGACCATTTTGTTAAATTTGGCAGTTGACTTGGACGGTAACCAATCACGACATTGCCGGTTCTCAGAGGACATTCTCGACATTTCGTCCAAAGCCTACCAACTCCAAGTCAATTGACTACCCTCCGCCATGCGAAAAAAAAGACCAGAGTCCAGGTGTTTAGGTAAGAAAAAAATATAATTTTTTTTTTGTTTTGCACGAGAGAGACTAGTTAATTAGCTCAGGGATGGTGAATTTTGGATAAAATGTCGAAAATGTCCTTAGAGAACCGGCGTGCTTTTCTCATGTATTGCCTTCGAGTTAACAGTCAATTTTAGAATGATCCAGATGAAGTGCTTCCTAAAATTTGGCAGCTAATTTGAGACAAAAAATAATTTAATAGATGATACAAAACTTTTCAAAAGTTTAGTAGCCTCCCATGCACTTTATACAATATTTTTTGTCATTTTAATTTAAAAAACAATGAATTACTTTTCAAAAATTTAGTGTTAACCAGTGAAGGAGTACCACATGTTCATTAAACTAATATAGATACTCATCCCCAAAATAACTCTCATTTCCAAGTTCACCTGAAAATAAGAAGAATTTTCCTTCTTTGACTAAAGGGGTACAAACCCAAATTCAATGAGAAGAACTATAAGTTTTCCTTTTGTAAATTTTAGGCGATATAATCCTTCGCTGAGCTTTCAAGTGTCAACAAAAGTAAGGATGTAGTGTACACATATCTTTTTTGCATAAAGATAAAAGTAGCTCTAATCAATATTTTCTTTTTTTCAATAATATTCATTGCATCATAAATTGAAACTTACTTTGAATGTGCCCCATGCTATAGCATGAATTGCTTCTAGTGACTAAATTTCTATCCAAAAAAGGAAAAAAAATGTCATAAAAAGTATCACTTAGCCTCATTACCTAAAGACAAAGAAAACAATAATGATTACTCATTAGTCCCATCTTATCCCGCGTAATCCTTCACTGTCAATGAAGGCCAGCATGAGTAAATCTAACAACAGTTTCACCTAATCCAAAATCAACCAACCAAGCTACATAAAGGCAAAAGTCTTCCACTCAATTCATTATTGTGGGGGCTTGATGATTTCTCTTCATCCTACAAGACAAAACCAACTGGCCAAACCAAGCTTAAACTCTTCTTCAAAAGCAAACAAGACCTCACAGCAAATAATACACAAATGTACAAAGGTAGCAAAACCTACCTTCCTTCCGTAGATTGTCGGCAAAGTTATTTATTTTACATAAAAATTAGAAAATTAAAAAGAAGGATGTCGGTTATGTTTTGCTACTTTGCTTAGCTGTCTAACCAGTTGACGGGACCCTTCACACCTGTGCAGTTTCTCATTGGTCCAGTGGCCATTTTCTCATTCAATTCTGTTATTTTTCTAAGCAATCTTCTCTCATTTATATGAGCCTCTGGTTTTGCCCCGACATATATAGGTAAAAGGGCCGCTAGAGCTTGGAAGAACCAGGCAGGTATTTTCTTGCAAGAGAAAATATATATTACTACACATTGAGGACATTTGGGTTTATTTTTCTTTGAAGATGATAAAGAGAAAATTCAATCGGGCACGTAAATCATCAGGTGAAAATGCCGGAACAACCACGACGTCATCGGATGTGAAAGAGGAGGAGGTAGAGTGGGAGATGAGACCAGGTGGGATGCTGGTGCAGAAAAGAAGTGAGAATTGTTCAGATTTTGCAGCCATGGTTCCACGTTTTCGCGTTAGAGTGGTTTTTGGCGCAATGCGCTATGAGATCTCTATCAGCTCTCAAGCAACATTTGGTAAGTGCAGGAAAATACTCACCAGTATTAATGGTGGATCAATTTTTGTCTATTGATCTGGTTTCTGAGGGTTTGCAGAATTACTTTTGTGCTCATGTTTTATTACAGTTAAAGTTGCTCATGCTCTTGAGACACCTTACCAGCAAGTTAGAAAAAGTTTGGTGAAACAATTGTTAATTTACTTTTGTGAATGTTTTTACTTCCATTATCCAAGTTGTAGAAGTAGTAAAAGTGTAAAAAATGAACATTTTCTTCTTCTGCTTCGTTTTTTTTTTAAAAAAAAAAATAACATAAGGCTCTCACTGACTTATTTTTAGTTCTTCATTTTTTTTGGTAATAATATTTGCAACTTTTATGCTAGGGATATCCCCTTTATTTAATTCTTTTCAAGGGGCATAAACTAATTGAGCTTCTTTGCAGATCAGGATTAGTATAGATGTTACAATTGTTATTTGCTAGAATATAAGGTCCTTTATGCAATTTCCACCTCGTTTTATAAGCTAGAGTGATATATATGCTTAATGGTCCACAAATCTATTTTATGTAAACACCAATAATCTAGTGATTTATGCATATTAGCATAGTTCATTTACTTAACACACAAAGGTTATTAAACTTCAAAATACACAGAGAAAATTTTACTTACTGAAATAAAAAAAAAGAGTAAATCTAGTATCATTTTTGAATATATGACACATGTACAAAAGTTAAATTTTAAATTCAAATTTTATATAATTATTATTTATTCAAATTTAAAATTATATACACTATGAGTGCAAAAAAATTAATTCATAAAATAATGCATGCCAAAATCAAGATAACTTCAAGTCAAGATAAATGAATTGTAAAATTAATAATTTGTGGCTGTGCGTGAAATTGGGTGGCAGGAGAATTGAAGAAGCTCCTTACAGCAGACAGTGGGTTACAACCTGGCGAACAAAGGCTAATATACAGAGGAAAAGAGAGACAAAATGGAGACTATTTGGACAGATGCGGAGTCAAAGACCACTCAAAAGTCATACTAATAGAGGATCCAGAATTTAGAGAGAGGAGGTTGATTGAGATGCGTAGGAATGCGAAGATCCAGGCCGCTCATCGCTTGATTGATGACGTACTCATGGAGGTTGATAAGCTGGCGGAACAGGTGAGCATTTTCGGCAGTTTTCGTAGTTTGACTTGTTATTACAAAAAGTAAAAAGAAAAAAAGGCTTATTGTTACAAAAAGCACGTTTGCATGAGGCTTAATATTGGCTAGTCTTCGGAAGTTAATTTACTTGAATGGCTATTTTTTTTAATAGGAAAAACTAGGTTTATGTCTCATGCTATGCACGGAAACTATAGACAGTCAAAAATAATATAAATTTTAATATAAAGTATTTAACAGTTGTTACAATTTGTTTGTTGAATTTGAAATCTTTTTAAGATTTGGTAGAACTCTAAATAATAAATAACCTATTTAAAAATGACACTTGGCTTGCTTATCCAAAAGCTTCTCGATGACGTCAACTGGTGAATAGTATAATAGATAAAGTGCTTAATTAGTCCTTCAACTTTTTAATTAGAACGGAGTTAATTTCTAAAATAGGCTAAATAAATAAACCTTTAGTGACTAAGTTAATGAAAATAAAAGAAAATAATAAAAATAAATGTTTAGAGGCTAAATATATTTTACTAAATAATTGAAGGACTAAGTAAGCATTTTTTTTCTGTTTAAATAATTTGAAGAAGAGATTATTGAGTCAGTATCAAACAATCAATTTAGCCTCATAATCATGTGGCTCCCATTAGAATTTTGGGACATCAGTGCCCATATGATATTTTGTGTTACCTTATGCAATAGATTCTTGACATCATGGCATCCACCAACTGAATTTGGTAAGGAGTAAAGGGCATTGTCAGACGGAGTGGGGCATTTGAAAAGGGCGTAATTAATAAGGGAATTCACATTTTACTTAATTTTAAGTTAATCTAATTTTATTTTAATACTTGGATTTATTTTCTACTTATGCTAAACAAAATTATATTTGGCACCTAGGATTTGAAACTCGGCCAAAGAGTTAGGCTCGAGGTAAAGGGAGTTACTTTAGAATAAATTTTATATACATTAAAAGTGTATATACTATTATCATTGGATGGGATATCAGTAATCAATTCAGACGAGATGATTAAAGCTGATATTTCATAAGTATTTTCACTACAAGTACAATTGTTTTGACCATTAAGTTTAGAGAAATACATTTGCAATGCATGAATATAATTGTTAGTTTTTCACTAGAAAAAATTTTAATTTGATCAGTTGCTTATTTATTTATTTATTGCGCACTGGGAAGATGGGCAGCTTGAGCAGGAAAAATTTGACAACCAGTAAAAAAAATGAATATTTGATTTTATCTTTCTAATCTGTTAGTCAAGTAACTAAGAATACCTGATTGGCAAAATCCAGCTATCACAGTGATATATATATTTAACTGTTCCTAGTAGACAGAAAAAATGGCATTTCGAACTTGGATTTTGGAATAAAAATCATGCCAATGATAACACATTCGTTACCTATTTTATTCTTTTGATTAGGTAGCTCTACTGAAACATGATGATCTTTTTGGGTTCATTCCTGTTTATTTATGTCTGCAGGTTTGTGCAATAGAAAAATCAATTACACGTGGGAATAAGGTACCAGAATTACAGATCACTACACTTATTGAGATGTTAATGAGACAAGCTGTCAAGCTTGATATTATTTCTGCAGAAGGAGATGCATGTGAGAAGAAATCTTTGCAGGTAAGATTTACTCTATTCAAATAATAATAATAATAAATTTTTTAAAAAAGAGAGATGGGCTCTATTCTTTGCAATTTATCCCCCAGCAATGTTTAAAAATTTTTATGTTTAAAGAGACGGGATCTATTAAATGAGTAATGCTTCATAAGTTTTTTTTCCCCCTATTTTTAAAAGTGTCAAAATAAGTTCTTTAGAACATTATTGTCAAAATATCGTAATAGGGACAGAAGAAGGATGCAAACTTGACATAAAATGCAATCGACTTTCAACATGGTTCCCAAAAAGGTTAAGTAGAACACCTATAAAAGTTTCCTTGTGAGAAATCAGAAGCAAAATATTTTGCAATTCCAGTGTGACTGTACTTTGTTTTTAAATATAAATATTTAAAACACTTGAACTTAGTCAGATAAGTTAATCTTTCAAAAAAACTATTGAATGAAATTGCAAAAGAAGAAGAGAGAGATATATAATATATATATATATACACACACACATATATATGTATATATATACCATATAAACTATTGAAATAACCTAACAAAATGCACTGAAATTTTAAATAAATTTACGTGCATTTGGAGCTTGAGTATCTAAAAAAAAAAAAAACTATGCGGGTAAATTTATGCTCCAGTTTTAATAGAAAATGGGGCAGGCATCCCTCTATCGACGGAGTTTGCCACTAAAAAAAAAGGGTAACAATTTTAGTCGAATTTCATACCTTTGTGCTCCCCTAGTCTCATAGAATATTAATGTATTTAGTCAAGTAATTGATGTTAAATTGATGGTATATTTGCAGGGAAAGAGAGTGGAGAAGTGTGTTGAAACACTTGATGTGCTCAAGCTCTCGAATGCAAGGATAAAACCTGTTATCGTAACAACCAATTGGGAGACATTTGATCCTCCTCAAGCAATAGCCAAATGGGAACTATTTGATTGATCTTTTAGCCCCTCTATCTTATTAGTCTATTTGGGCCAAATGCTTAGCACCACAGCTAAAAGAGCCAGTGGCCCTCTACGTGTTCCGCATACCTCTACCAAATTGTCAAGAATTGTTCTTACACTACAAATTCATCAACAATATTTTGTTGAAAAGTGGCTATAAAATTAGAGATTCTGTTGACAAGAAAAATGGGATTTAATTGCTGATATTCATATAAAGTTACAAATGCTGTTGACTACAATAAAATGGGATTTAGTAACTAGAGACATTGGTAACAGAAGATTAAAATTTGGTCGCCATTAGGCATGGCAACAGAAAATAAGATTATTGCACAGGCGTTGACGGTGGCTCAACTCTCAAAACTTAGAAATTAAGCTTACAAATGTCAGAAATTTCAATTTGTCTCACGTTTGGACCCCCTAAATTTTGTAAAAATCTACTTTCCCCCAAAAAATTTATAAAAGTTTCCACTTGCGCGTCTTAAAAGTAAAACAACCACCGGAGAAAGAAAGGATCTGAAAATTGTGGACTGAATTTTTATATGACTATATTGTACTAAACTTCTTTTGAAAACCAATAATTGAAACTTAAAACTGATATTATTGACTTAAGTGAGGATTGACCCTTAATTATGGGTCCTGGCTTTGTCACTAGTTACTACCAAAATCATTTTCAGCCAAAAAATAATTGATCACTAAAGGCTTTGTTTTTTACAACACCAGCTATAACGAAATTTGGTATCTAATTGTTGAACATCGTGACTGCTATAACGAAATTTGTTCACCATACGACTAGTTCTTCTACCTGAGCTTGGAAACCAATGAGCAAATTTAGTCGTTAAATTTAAACGATAAAGCAACCAAATTTAATGGTGTCCGATAACTTTTTATAGCAATGTAATCACTACTTTCTAAAAGAAAAAAACAACTGCTCACAATTACTAAATTTTGGAAACCAAATTTGTTGTTTCTTTTCCACAATAGCAAACTTTTGGCCTTCAATATTTGCAAATATAATTTGCAATTTTTAGTCACTAATTTAATTTGCCTTTTGCAGCCAAAATGAAACTTAGTCTCCAAGATGATAAAGCTTTGGCAACCAAGAGGCACTAACAAAATTGTTCTGCAAACTCAGTTACATCGTGGAAAGTTAACTCCATGTATAATGAGAAATAATGTATCTTATAACAGGTTTATTTGAGAAAATTCACCGTAAGATACATTTAGAAAAATATTTCTATTCCAATATGTCCATTTAATCACAAAATGAAGTCTAAAAGTGTTTACTTAACTACAAGAAAAAGATAAGTAAAGAAAAAAAAATTTCTATTCCAATATGTTCATTTAACCACAAAATGAATAGTGTAAAAATGTTTACTATCTATGTTATGAAATTGACAACTAAACAACTTTGTAGCTCTAAGGTGCATAAAATTTTTAAAGGCGGTAGTGTTTTTCATAAGAAAAAGGGTTGGTTAATTAAAATTAAAATATACCTCCCTTGAAGTTTTACCAAATTATGAATCAATCTCGGATGTCTTTCCAAATTACAAAATGATCCGCCTAATCCACGAAACCATAACAAAGGCAATCCGCCGTTAGTCAAAAAACATAGACACCTTTGACAAGAAGAGGTGGGAGATGTACCAAAATGCCCATCAAGCCTAACAGCTTCATCCGCTTTCTACCGCAACTCAAACAAATATGATCAGTTCAATTTTGATTGATGAGCCACCATAGATAATTTTCTATTCCAGTGCTATCAAATTTACCAGGAATGTGTACTATATTTTTTGTGTAGAACAACTCTTTACATCAAAATTCCAAGAACGTAACCAAGAGTTTTCAAACACAAGCCTCCATTATCAATAATAAACCGTTTCTCAACTCCATCAAATAGAAGAGTTTCTACATTTTATCTCAGTGGCAAACTCTCATCCTTAGATTCATCCAAAAAAACACTAAAAAAAAAAAAAAAAATCATGAACTACAATTATCAACCTATGTAACAAACAAGAACTCTTTTTTTTCTCACAGAAACTGTGAGAGCCTGAAAAAAATTATCTGCGCAATTTATGTTTTCATTTAGAATTTGAAAGTACTACAATTTGCTTGTTATTATTTAACTTATAAGTTTACTTGTTTCTTGTGATTAAACAGCTTGATTGTACCCTAAATTAGTGTAGGATCAACCCTTATAGGAATTAACACTAACTAGAATAAGAAAATTAGTAGGGACAGAATATGATAATATAAAAATGTGGGGTAATTGTTCAAATAATTCCTGACAATTTTTGCATGCTTGACAAGTGGATGATGACTGTGTGCCAAGTGCCAATACCATGCATAAGACATAAACCTCTTTAGCCCATATTTTCCTTTGTCTTACTCCATTTTAGCCGAGAGAAACATTTGCCAAAGTTTCACTTTGTTTTGCTCCATCTAGCCGAGAGAAAAGTAGAGAGAGTGGAGAGAAAAAAAAAGACTGGTGTCTTGCTTCCTGTTTCAGTCGAGAGAAAGGAGAGAGAGTTGAGAGGAAATCTAGAGGCTTGCATCCTTGTTCCAGCCAAGTTAAAGTAGAGAAAGTTGGGAGGAAATTTAGTGGCTTGTTCCCTTGCTCCAGTCGAGAGAGTTAGTGAGTGAAGGAGGAGAGGAAGCTGCTCTTTCTTCAAGCTTGGACCGAGCAAAAAGAAAAGGAAGGAGAGCTAACTTTCAGCTTGTTTTGTCGGGAAAAAATAAGGTAACATGGCTTAGAAACTTTAATTTTTCCATATACTTTAGAGAAATTTGGATGCATGCTTGGTTTGAGGTTTGATTGAAGTAAAAACAAGTGATAGGAACCTGTTTAATGCTGGAAATTTTTCCAGCTTGGATCGAGCTAAGGAAGTTTGTTTTTTCTTTCCAGCTTTTGGTTTATATTTTGCTGCAAATTGCTAGAAAACTTTTACACCTTTTGGCAAATGAATCTTGGTGAAAATATGGGATGCATGTGAATTTCATGGTGCTGTTTTGGGTGAGAAAATTGAAGAAAGTTTGTTGAAAATTTCCAACCTGAACCGTGTGTGATGAGCTGTGATTTCCAGCTTTACCTCCATAAAATTTCGTTAGTTTGGTTAGAAACTTACTTCATATGTCAGTATTCTCCCGAATCTAGTCATGCATGTGGTATTTGAGGAGTTAAAAGCAAGAAAAGATTGACTTTTAAAGCAGTCTCAAAACTGGAAAATTTTGGACAGCAAAACGAGAGGGAAAAGCTGCAGTTTTGGTTCTTTACTTCAAAACTTTTGCTAGATTATGACTAGAATCCATGCTTTATGTCCTGTAGAATACTTATAGGGTGACGGACGTAAGTTTTACGGTGAAAAGCTTAAACTTTTGTGGCTGGAATTCTTGTTTGGAGGACTGCATGGCTGCTGGAAAATTTCCACCTTGGCCGATGATGAATCTTCTAGTTTTGACCTGGGTATTTTGGTGGAAATTGACTAGAAGATCATGTTATGTACCTTGTGTATGCTGTGCTTATGGTTGTATGCAAGTTTTCTCGGTGAAAATTCGATTAATGGGGTCGAACTAATGATAAAATGACTGATGAACTATATACTGGCTTGATAACTGGTCCGGTGGAGCATCAGCTGTGATTCTGATTTAAAACTGTAATTTGATGAGAAGTTTTTGTTGGATTTCGAAGCTATATGATCTTATTGCAATGTTTATGTGAATACATGTCGAATTTGGTTGATGTTTGATGCATTAAATGAAATATTGTTGAAGATATATAGCTGGAAACTTCAACTTTGAACCTGAAAATGCTGTTATGTTTTCCCAAGCTTAGATTTCATATTGTAACCTGAAATTTATGCATATATTGATCGAAAACATCCCTACTCCTCTGTTTTACTCTGTATATTGTGATTGTCCTGATTTGGGAGGAAATGACTAAATCCTAGAAAAGAAATGGGAGCTGGTTGAGCATGCGAAACTGTTTGGCAGATTTGGGTTGATTGGATGATTCCGATTATATTGCTGAGTTTCTTTAGAAATTTTAACTCAATCTTAACCAAAAATGATCTACAACAGAATGATCATAAAATATACATTAAATTTGAGGAAATTTAAGCAAGGAAATAGCAAACTAAAGTAAGAAACTTGACTACCCATTGCTGGAAAATTGTTTCTAACCATTTTAAACAAATGCTTAGGTTTTGAGTTTAACTTTGAATTCAAAAATGGAACTTGAACCCAAAACTGACCAAAACCCCTTCAAACCATCTTATAACAGTTTTACTTGTGAAAATTCATCCAAAATATAGGATGAAATCAAGGAAGTTCAGAGGAATACTAAGCTGCCAATCTCTAGAAAATTTATCAACTTTGAATTTTGATTTCTAAAATGATCCTTTTGATTTTTAAATGATCCTTAGAACCCAAATCCCAACCTTCATTACAAAATGTAAATTGCCATATAACCACTATACCTTACTTTATTTTTGGTAAAATATGAAACTTTAAGGCTTGAAAGATTAAAGCTACCTAGACTTTGAGCCTTTGATGTAGTAGAATAAGATAAATATTAAGATAATTTAAAAACCCTCTATATAAGTATGCATTTAAACATCTTGAACTATACCCATACGCGCCTATATACATTTAGCTAAAATCATCATGCAAACCTTAACTTCACCATAGGGGAAAATAATAAATAAACTAATAAATCCATAACTATCTCAGGAACCGAGAAAGAACTGGAGGAGGGTCCAAGAACCAAGTAGTGAACTCAAATTACTGTGGGTGAGTGTTCTACCTTTGTTTCTCATTTGATGAATGATAAATGTTAAGTGCCTAGTTAACTAATACTTGTTGGATTATTGACATTTGAATTGTTTAGAGTGAAAATTGACAATTGCTACTATTTACTGAAAGGCGAGCACATATTTGAATACTTGTTGGATTATTGACATTTAAGTGAATTGTGGAAATGATAAATGCCTAATTGTTATTGAAATTGTGCATGAATGTAAGTCGATTGTCTACTTTATTACAATGGTTGAACTGGGTCCAAACCCCACTGTTGGACAATCTATTCGAGCCAGTAGCGGGCTTGATCGAGTAGGCTGGAAGACTTTGGGCACCGAAATGTTTGGTATACTCAAGTATTACCCCCTTACTAAGGCAGCTATTGGAGTGATGAAGTGATTAATGATTGTAGAGGATTGTTTATTGTTCTGGAGGATATAAGCAGAAGATTGGTGAACTGTGAAGTGATTGCAAGAAGTTGTACAATGAATTACTGAATGGAGCTAAGTGTTACGTCTAGAAATGGACAGGAGCCACCTCTAGAGTCCGTATCAGTACCGTATCCTTTGATATTGATTGTGCAATTTGTTGAGAATTATTTTATGAATTATCCTATTATTAATTGATTGGTTATTCCTCTAATATTACTAAACAAGTGAAATTGTGTGTTTAAAATCACCTGTTTTCTTAGAATCTCACTGGGCGTAAGCGTACTCCTTTAGTGTGTTTTCCTTAATAGAGGTTGGAAACGTGGAACTGGGGAATAGTGAATTTGAGAGTTGAAGCCTTGTTTTAAGTAAATTGTCATCCTATGTGTACTTAGTGAATTGATTGAATAACTCTACTTTTTTCTGGGGATGTATTTAAGTAAGATGGATTGTTAATGGCTTTAGTTAATGAATTGTTATCTCTGAATTTAATGTGAGTGAGTGACCCTGACGAGAGTCAGGCAGGCGATCCGCTAAACCCTAGGTTTTGCCCTAGGGGTGGTGGAGTCGTCACAGAAACATTTTTAAAATTTTTTTTTCAACAAAGCAAGGATAAAACTTAAGAAACGAGGAGGGCTTAAAGAGATTTAATCAACTAGATCTTGCAATTTAAAGAACCAAACCAAAATCTATGAGATCTTGAATCGTTGCTTCTTGAACATGTTGAGTCTGTCTACTTTATTATTTTTTTAATTGATTTCTAACACACACTGCTTGATATGAAAAGAGAGAAAGAGCCAGGCTACCCTTTTAATCATCTAGGCTTTGACTTAGTTAGCTTAGAAGCAAACAATTCAAGCATGGAGATATTTAGCAACAACAAGCTTCGAAGGGCGGTAACCCTCTTAGACCTCATGCTGCCATCTCTACAAGTACACAAGATGATTTACTTAACCAAAAACTATAATATCAAGCCAATTAGTCTACCATGCACATGGATGACAGGATAAAATTCTGGGTCCGTTAGTTAACAGAATTTCCAAAAACGAGAAAAAAGAAAGAACAACAAGAAGTCATGAGCCTATTTGAGTTAAAAAGTTATTTCAACTATATTAAGAAGGATAAAAAGTAGTTAACTCTCGATAGCAAGATTTAATCACTACAAGAAAAAAAGTAATTTAATGGCACTCAAAAATGTCTTTAAAACTAACTTTTAAGGGCACTTTAAAGAATTATGGTACTCAAAATGAGTGTGATACATACTTATGCCACTGTCCCTAAATGACATTAAAAAAGTGCCACCAAACAATGATTAAGTGGCATTAAAAAATGTCAGTAAATATCCTTTTATTGACACTCATAATACCACCAAATATTTCTTCCGTGGCACTTCGTAATGTCATCAAACAATGAAATATTGGCATCAAGATTACCTTTACTAGCATAGCTAATGCCATTGTATGTTAATTTGTTAATGGCTTCAAATCCCACAAAATCATAAATTTTGAATCTTTCAAATTCAATAATAAGTAATACATTGTGGCATTTTTGGAACGCAATTTAATTTTGTATTTTTTTTGTTTAGATTACCTACATTTTGAGATTTTTTTTCGATATTTTTGTTGCTTGCAAAATTGATAGCAAAGCCATAGCTTTTTTTTTTTTTTTTTTCCAGAGCAATTACTAGAACTAAAAGGCTCTTTGTACCAACCTATGGTTCCTGAGAATAGATCATAATCCTCTTTCATAAGCTACACAAACCATCACATTTCACTCAAATCCCAAACCAATAACTAGTCTTTTAGAAACATACAAAACTCACAAACAATCATATGACCACATGCACCACTTTAAGCTAACCAGACAGAACAAAAAGAAGCCTTCCCATTCAATAAACCACTTTTAGCACTTATTCTAGCTAATAACATATGATAATTTGATACATAAACATTAATGCAATTTGGCAAAAGAAGCATAATTCCACAATAAAGACCTAAAATTAATCATATTTAGCAGAAGACTTTGTGTATGTTATACGATTTGCATAATTATTTTGTTGGCCGTTTAGGTCTATTAGCCCGTAAATGCCTGTTAACGTCCGGTAAGATCATATTGGTTCCCCTCACAACGAACCATCCAAGATTCATCAATTGTCAATTAATTAGTCCATGTTAAGTAGTTAAGAACACTAAAGTGGTCTTAAGAACTTAACAACCCATTTAGTTGACCATTTCATCCTAAACCAAAACCAAAAGTGGAATTTGCCAACTGTACGTCCATGTCTCTAGAATCCTTTTGCTAGACAAAGGTGAAATTCAAAGATTTTTTGACTACCTTATTAATTTAACAATTTAATTAACATCATTGAGAAGATTAAATATATTCTATTCTACACTTTGAAAATTCTAGTTGGATTTGGTAAGAGTTTTAGGGAAATCACAAAAATAGCCCCTTACATTTTTACTCTGTACTTTTTTAATCTTTCAGATTTGAAATACTCCATCTATCCCATTAAGTTTGTCACACTATGGAAAATGAACTTCTTATCAACAATAGTTACATAGAAGAGGAACCCTGCCAAACTTTCCATTTTATCATTGTCCATGCTGCCCGTTATACATTTTTCTTCTTTTTTGCCCATTTTGTATTAGAATATAGGAATTAGGCTTCCCAATCAGAGTGGTTAGGTTGCTCAACGTCCAGTCCTTTTCAAACATAGGGGACAATTTCTTAACTAAAGAGTTCTAATCATTTTTCTGGCAAATGGGAGTACACATCATCTTCTATTGATTGGTACAACTCATGCACATATGTGTGACTTTTTTTGGTAAAGTGAAAGTTTTTAGTGGCTTCACATTTTTAAAAGAGAAAAATGCAGTTTTGGTAGCCAAAATTTGACACATGAGCAGTTTTAGTTCTCAAACTTTGGATAAAAGCAAATTTGGTACCCAGTCTTTCAACTTTTGAGCTCATTTAATACCTTTGATGATTTAATCGCAAATTGCAACTAAAAAGAGTCATGTGATAGTCACATGTCCGACAACTATTGTACAAAAAATGCCAAAACAAATATAGAATATTCTTCTGACTCTAAGTACTAAGTCGAAGGACTAAATTTAACTTTTTTTTGGTATTTTTTTTATAAAATAGTTGGTGAACATGTGACTATCACATGACTCTTTTCAGTTACAATTTGAAAAAAATCCGTCAAAGGTACTAAATGTGCTCAAAAGTTAAAACATTAAATATCATATTTGTTTTTATTCAAAATTTGGGGACTAAAATCGCTCATGTATCAAAGTTTGGATACCAAAACTGCATTTTTCTCTTTTTAAAATAGAACTAAAAATTGGAGAAGCCACTGTTAGTAAATAGAGCATTTTAGAACAACCTAAAAAAGAAAGTATAATACTTTCAATAGGATAGAGGGAACAAAATATTTTGTATTTTACATTCTAAACCATTGCACTTTGGCACCGAATCACAATTTTTTGTCTTTTTTGGTCCAAAAAGTACAACGATACATCATTGATTGAGATTTTAAGGACAAAAAAGGAAACATAATGTAGCTTTTCTTTGCTCCTTTCATTGTGCTTCTCGTTTTACCCCCAAAATGTGTGTCATTTGGTGCGTCTGCATGCGTTTTTTTTTTATTGAGCTTCAGCATGCTTTTCAACTATAAATAGACCAAAATGGAGTTTGTGACCAATGTGCATGGGTTTTAATATGTGAAGTGACAGGCGCCAAATTTGTGCAATAATAAAAGTCCTAGTAAAAAAAATATAAATTTTATATATAGCAATGAATAGGGTCATCTTCACAGAGATTGGAGGAAAATTTGCTTCTTTTTAGAGTAATAATTATGGGGGGATTTTTGGATAATTTGAAAATAACTAATTAACTAATCATAAAAGCAACTCATGGAAATAAATAGGAATTGAATCAATAACAGACATGACTCTAACCAAAGATATAACTATTCAGACACGGTTCACACAACTGATAATTGATGTAATAGTAGTTCAATCACTCATTAATAGATTGCTTATAACCATCAACAAACACTAACAGACAACTTTTCCTTTATCGATAATCAATGTACGACCATTAACTATTTCGCTAATCAAAAAATAACCCTAGGTATTACCGTAGAATTTAATTTTTTGATTATATTAAAAACTAAAAAAGTCTAATCCGAACCAATAAATACACTACCATGGTTTATTAAATTAGATCATACATTTCTCTAACATGAAACTAGTCATGCTAATTACCACTAGTATTAATCAATCAAAAAATTACGAATTTAACTAGTTAATATGGCAGTAGATTATTAAAATATCGAGCCCTTAACATTCAAATAACATTGTGCGTAGGCTCCCCCGCTGCGCTGCCCTCTAACACCCCGCGGCGAAAAGCAACCTGCACAAGTGATAGCCTCCGAAGATGCTCCTGCCAAGACCTCGTCAGCCTCCTCCTCACCAATCACAGCGTGATCGCCAATACCTGGGAGCACGTCCCCCCATTCACCCTCCACAGGCGCCGCTTCACTTGCCACACGTTGAGCAAGATCAATGATGATCGTGTTTGCTACTGCAACAATCGCATGCTCCATCAACTCGACTGCTGCACCCATGTTGTCCTGACCTTGCCCAGCCTCCTCTCCAACCTCCTGTCGCTGACCTGCACCCCCAGCACCCACCTCAGTCGCTTCCCCGTCAGATTCCTCCGCAACATGCTGCCCTCCCGTCTCCAGCACTTCCCCATCTGGTTCTGAGGCATCCCCTGGAGCAACATCAACGCATGATACTTTTACAGCCTCACCACCATCATGCCCCACACCCAACTTGTTGCCATCCCCCGTCGGTCTGTTATCCTCCCTTGCCAATAGCTTTTTCTCCACATGAGCCACATTTGGACGCAACTCAGGGTTTTTAACATGACATTCCGACTGATTGTGACCTTGGCGAAAGCAATGGACACAATATTTCGGCATGCTCTCTGGTTGAAGTGGCTGCCAGAACCTATGATTTCCCCTAGCTGAAGCCAAACACGAGGTGGTAGTTCCTTTAGTAAGTCAATCTCAACACAAACCCGAGCCACACTCGGTCTAGATAGCACGGCAGTCGCAGCATCAATGAAAAGAGGCCATCCCAGGCACGACACAATCTGAAACAGACACTGCTTGTTGAATAAATGTACAAGAAGCTTAGGGAGGCTAAACCACACAGGTACCAGTGACGACTCCTTGTCAACATGAAAGGAAGGCGTCCATTTGAACACTCTCATGGGACTGCCGAGGACATACCACACATTCCTTGTCCAAACTTGCAGAAAGTTCGCCTCATTGTGGAGCCTGATTAATACATGTCGTGTATCCAGCAATCCAATGGAAAAGGAGTTCTTCAAGTCAAGAGAAAGGAAAATTTTTTTGATGTCCTCCATGAGAGGTCTGTTGCGAGAAAACTTACCCACCAGAGCAAAATAGAATGGTTACGCAATAGTTTCAATTACATCACGTGCAAAGGAGACCGCTGGTTCACCACGATGGGTCGACAATGCCGCTGCCACATGAGGCCGCTGCTGGGACGATGAAGAAAACAGTGCGGAGAAAGATTTTACCCGAAAGGAAGGAGATACGGATGGATGCCTACTCTCACTAGAAGGTTGGGCAGCCAATGCTGCCATCGGTTTGCTTGCCGGAGGCAGCCTAGGTTTGTTGCGACGGCTAGGGTTTTGCTAAATTTCAGAGAGAATCGTTCTTTAAAAAAAATTTTGCTATAGGTCCCATCTTAAGGCTTTATCATTGTCTTTTAATCCCAAAAACTTGGATACTTAGTACACCCTCGAATCACAGTAGCACATAAAAGAGTAATTGAGCGGGTTACTCAGTTTCAAAAGAAAGAATTTTCAGTTCGTTATCTAGGTGCTCCGTTGTTTATTGGCAGAGCCAATGAGGCTTATGACTCGGACTTGTGCCAGAAGGTTCTTGATAAGGTGCTATCTTGGAAATCTCGTCTTTTATCATTTGGGGGGAAACTTATCTTGATTAGGCATGTTCTGTACAGCATCCCGATCCACTTGTTGGAGGTGGGCGTCATACCAAAAGGTATTTTCCGGCTGATTGAAAGGGTTTGTACGAATTTTCTGTGGGGAGCGGGTGGTGAGAAGAAGAAATTCCATTGGATCCGATGGAGGGACCTGTGTTACCGCACAGAAGAAGGTGGGGCGGGGTTTCGGTCTCTCAATGACACGTATAAGGCTTTCTCTTACAAGTTATGGTGGAATTTCCGGTGTGGTCTCTCCTTGTGGGCGAGATTCCTGCGTGCTAAGTATTGCAAGAGGCTTCACTCCTGCCAAGTTTCCGTGTCTCCCTTAGGCTCGGCAACTTGGAAGAGAATGCTAGACGTTAGGGGGTTGGCAGAGCTGTTTATTGGGTGGAGTCTGCATGATGGACGGTGCAGCTTCTAGTATGATAATTGGACTGGGCACGGGGCTTTTTATCTGAGAGTGGAGGTACGGGAGGACATCTCTTTTCAAACCGTTATGGTGAATAAGGAATAGGTCACGTGGAGGCTAGCGGAAGTCCTGCCTTTCGACATGGTGCAGCAGGTATTGTTTGTGGCTGGTCCGTATGGGGTTTCCCCTAATAGAATGATATGGTTAACGTCAAATTCGGGGCATTTTTCGTTATCATCTGCATATAGAGAGGTTCGTGAGATGAAGCCGTCGTCTTTCCTCTTTCGACAGGTATGGCATGCGAATGTCCCCCCGAAGGTGTCCTTCTTTATGCTTCGATTGCTGTTTAATCGTCTTCCCTTGGATGACGTGTTAGCAACACATGGGTTTCAGCTTCCATCCAAGTGCTCATGTTGTCCGGTATCGAATACTGAATCCCTTCGACACTTGTTTTTGGAGAGGGAACTTGCAGCTTCGGTGTGGCAGTTTTTTGGCTCGGTATGTGGGTTGGCTCTTAATGTCGGCCATGTCCGTGTGTGGTTGATTAGTTGGTGGCTTAAGCCGGTGAAATCGGAGAGGCTTAGGTTTGTGTTCCGGCTCTTACCTAGTCTCATCTGTTGGCACATTTGGAAGGCTAGGAATAAAGCGGTGTTCCAGGGGACAGTGCAGCGACCTACTGGGGCATGTCAGCCATTTTTCGGGATTTAAAGGATGCTTGTTGGCTTAAATTCGGGGAGTTACAGCAGGTGGTGGACTAGCCTACATTCTTGGATTGGCGGAGTGTCAGCCTGATGCTTTTCTCATGCGACAAAGTCAGTGGCTCGCTCCATGGCCTGGCGTTGTCAAGCTCAATATCGATGGATGCTCAAAAGGTAACCCAGGGGTGAGTGGGGAAGGGGGGATCCTTCGGAACTCTGCAGGTTGTATGGTATTTGCATTCTCCAGATATCTTGGGAGCTATACCAGCTTGCAAGCAGAAGCCAAAGCATTGTTACTTGGGCTGCAGTTATGTGTGCAATAGGGTTTCATTGGTAATTTGGTGGTTGAGACGGATTCTTTGATGTTACAACGAATTCTTCTGAAGAGTCACCAGTGTCCGTGGTCCATCAGTGGAGAGGGGTGAAGATTGAGCTAGTGGCTGGGGGGGCGTTATCAGCTCACACACTGTTATAGGGAAGCAAACAAGGTCGCGGATG
The DNA here is from genome assembly GCF_003713205.1 of Coffea eugenioides. Classification (NCBI taxonomy): domain Eukaryota; kingdom Viridiplantae; phylum Streptophyta; class Magnoliopsida; order Gentianales; family Rubiaceae; genus Coffea; species Coffea eugenioides. The sequence goes on along the minus strand of NC_040043.1, from coordinate 15,935,296 downwards.
TGTTGGCGAATGTAGGTTCTGCTCATCCTCATCATTTGGTTTGTATCTATGAAAGTATTGCTGAGTTGCCCACAATGGCCAAGGGTGAATACCGGTTGGATAAACTTGGATTTCCTTCCTTTCGCAGATTTAGGATCACAAGTGCTACTCCCAAAATGTAACACCTCTTTAGTCTGAATAAAAGGTTGTTTGTTTTAAAAAAACAAACATTCAAATAATAAAACAATCATAAGAAATTAATTCAAAAAATGTATGAATATCAATGAATTAAAAGAAACAATTAAAAATCAATTTGATCTCACCGACGTTTGGCAACCACATTTTCAAGTTGACCTTAGACTAGAAGAGAAAATTAGTTGCTCCTCATGGACAAAAATTCCAAGCAAAGTTGAGAAAAATTCTTAGGAGGAAAGTCAACTTCTATGTCTTTTCCGAGAGAGAGAGAGAGAGATCGAAAATTATTTCTTTTTCACCCTCTAAAGAAGCTCTCTTCCTTCCTAACTAATCTCCTATTTTATAGCTATCAAGATAAGGAATAATTCCTCTTAGAAAAAGGAAATCCTAAAAAGATAACATGAATAAAATGGTTCCAAATATGAATTGGAAACTAGTATCTTGAAAGAAGAATCATGTTCACATTTCAGCCCAAGAATCCCAACTGCTACAGGAAACTCCCTTGCATCAAAACCCTAAGTTTTCCTAATATGAAAGCAGGACTTTGACACGCTCACAACAAACTGTGTATAGGTCTTCTAGAAAATCGCCCTTTAACTTCTTTTTTGCTCCACATTCCTACAATTGACACCATTTACCAAACATAAGTAGAATCTACTAATTAATACAATATTTGGTCAAAATCAAGGGGAAAATATCCACACATTTACTAACAAAATGCACTCTATCAATCTCCCCCACACTTAAACTATACTTGTTCTCAAGCATATCCAAGCTCAAAAGTACAATCAAGAGAGTAAGCATTTCGTAGCAAATCATATCAGCATAAACATCCTACCATTCCAACAACTTCATTAAAATTCGAATACACCAAATTCAACAATCCTTACAAGGAATTTAACATACGCACTCGTCACACCAAAGTGCATAGGGTAAAATACAACTCTCATATCGACACCATGGAGTGACATTACTATAGGCTTACTCATTTATCACATCTCGACCACTAATAGTGAATTCAATACAAGAATCCAAGAGACCTTTGTAAGGTTGTAACAGGATTTTGAGCAAAAGGATAGAATAAAAAGGTAAATTTAATATGTAAATACATCAAAGAGAATGCCAAAAATGCCACTGCATGAATTCAATTACCAAATTCACGCAAATTCATATTTCCAAGGCTTATCAACAATTTTCACTAACTTAACAAGTGCCGGCATATTCATGGGCTTTCATCAATGATCACAACATGTCAATTATGCCCAAAAACACTTTGCGACATACACTTCTTTGTGAGGACCCGAATTTTTTCTTATTTTTATTTTATTTTACTAGTTTATTTAATTATTTATTCACCCGTTTACCCCAAATAATTTATTTTATCCATTTCAAGTCCATTTGTATGCAAAAATATCCCTTTTATAATATTAAAACGTTTTGTTAGCAAATTTAATTTTTCTACGGCTCGTTTAGCGAAAAATAGCGAATACACGTTTTTCGAGGTAAATTCGATCCGAGAGTACATTAGTCTTGGAGAACTAAGGATGATTAATAGTAAACTAAGAAAAGTTAATTGAGGGATTAGATGTGAATGAGTTTAAATTAAGCTTTTACCGTGCGCGCGTCAATAGTTTTCCGAAAGTCATGCCGGTACGACTAATTGGAAATTTGAGCAATTAATATTAGACTAGTAAAAGTGAGTAGTTGTAGTGTTAAAGGAAGTACCTTAGAGGATTAGTGCACGAGTGTATCAAACCCGAGAGAAAAAGGTGGTACGAAACCCTCGCGGGACACTATTTGAAGTTGACTTTTGCAAAGCTTCTTGGCCACAATTTCTTAAAGCTTCCAAGGCAAGATTCACACCTACCAAACACTCTCTCTTTCTCTCTTTGGTCGGCTGAAACCAGCAAAGGAAAGGGAAGAAGAAAACTCTCCATTTCAAGCTTCCATCTTGCTAGCAAATCTTCATCCTATCTTCTAGTTTCTTGGATATTCATCCTAGCTTGAGGAAAGACAACAACTTGTGGAATTTTTGGAGGATTTGTGGTGGAAAATCTGATTTCTCATCTAGGGTTAGAGGTAACCCTTGAACTCTACCAATCTTTCCATTTCCTTCAAGAAATCATGGTTGGTTTTGCATGAGTTTGAAACCCTAAGCAAGAAATAGGCTAGAGGACTTGAGGAGTTTCATTTCTCGCTTTAATCTTTAGGTTAGTGGCCTTGAGGTGGATTATAGGTAGCTAACTTGAGGATTAAAATGCTTGATTGTTGTGTTTATGTGTTATATGAGAGGATTATGGCTAGAAAATGAAGAGAAACCGAAGGAATTGGTGGGATTTGAGCTGGCCGAAAATTTCTGGTCATGTTGCCCTGTTTTAATTCTAAATTTTTGATGTTTTTGGCTGTGAAATTGGTAGAGATATGTTTTATATTGTGTGTACAAAGTGTCTTCCAAAAATCGTTGCATTTGGTTGAACAAAACATGGGTTTTCGAAATTGAAAGAAATCTGGAAGTGGTAATCAGGATGTCCGAAAAGTACCTCTTTGTTTGAACGTAACTCTCTGTACAAAATTCAAAAATGAGTGCCATTTACGGAATTCAAAACTAGACATCCGTAGCTTTCTAACGGTATAAAAATCACCCACCAGTTCATTTTGAGTCATCCATACTGGTTCGTCAAAGTTGACTACCCTGTTGTGATTGTCTGTTCGAGAGGAATAGAGAAGCTGTATCTTGTGACTTTGTTTTCTCTTACTTGTGAACTGATTTTGGAAATGACTCTTTCTGATGAAACGTAGCATTTTGAACCTAGTTTCCAATGCCATAAACTATTCTTAATTTGAACTTGTATTGAGTGAGATGTGGTCTGATTTCGAAAGCGCAACAAAGCTGGAAAACTGGAAGGTTTTACCCTCCTTGCTAGCCGAATGGTTAGGTTTGTTTTGGGATGTTTTGTTTCGAAAATTTTGATGTCAATTAACCATAAATTGCTCATCAAATGTTTCTAGAACCTTGGTTTCAAAAATGGATCGATTTGGCGCTGATTTCATTGTGCAAAACGTTTGGAAAAGAAAGAAAGGCTAGAGGGCAGATTAGCCTTGAAAATTTTCCAAACTTTGGTGGTTTTGTTAACTGCCTTCCCACATGAGTTTTTGCATAAAATTTAATAGAGAGGTAGTATACATATGGAAGTTTAAGTTTACCAAAATTGGTGTAATTTCAATACCATTTCGATACCCAAATAACGCCCCAAAGATGGCTTTCCAAATCTGAAAATTCACTGTTCAAGTAGTGAAAATTAACTAACTTTAAGATGTTATATCTTGTTACTCGAAACTCCAAATTTAGTTTCGTTTGTTGTGTTTGAAACCTTGTTTGGAACTCATATAGTGTTACAAATTTCAAAGGCTGATTCACTTTCTGTGAATTTTACCGAATTTCCAAACATCGCCAAAAAACCAAGACTGGTTCTGTTTTGCTTTATTGAATCAGTAACTTTGAGCTGAAAAATGAATGCTTTCCGTTTAGAATCTTGAAAAAGTATCTTCTAGGAACTTTTAGTACTCCGAACCTAGATTCCAACGTATAAAGTTTTCCATTTTTGGACGTGCTAAACTCAAGATCTGATTTTACCAAATTTGTCGCGTAAAACTGAAATTTTCTGAATTCTTAAGAAACGAACTTTTAAGAACATTCCACATCCTTTTGATATTGATAGTTCATTTTATACCCGATTTCATGGAAGATACGAGTTTTTCCTTGTAATTTTAAATTCTCACTTTTGAATCTTGAATTTCAATAGAGTGAAACTCTTTCGAGGCATTGTTTTAAATTTAAGCAAATACATTTCCTTCCTTGTATGTTAAGTGATTGTGAGTATATGTGAGTGATAATCGATCACTATTTCTTCAGGCGCTCAAGAGGATATTGAAGGAAACCTCGGAGCGGAACACTAAAAGACTTATTTACTCACTTACTTTTGGTTTGGTGAGTGTTTCTTGTAGGTGTTTGGGACTTGAATAGTTTTGTTACATGTTTACTTCATAATTCTTGAGTGTTTAAGTGTTAAATGCTCCCTATAATTGCTCCTATGTAATTTTTCACCGTTTTAAAGGTGAGTGTGTACTTTATCACACTTGACCTACTAAAATAATAAATTTCTACCGTTTAATCGTGAATTTCTACCGTTTACCGGTTTATTTGATTACTTGTGCATGTTGTAAGCTCTTAACTGAACTGGGCCCTGCCCTTGGTTACTAACCTGCTCGAGCCAGGACTGTGTTCGGTCGGGTAGGTTGGAACCCTGGGCCACCGTTTTGGTATACTCGAGTATTACCACTGGAGGAATAAGGCGATGGCCAGACAACCGGGGGAATTACTGGAGTTATAAGGTGAAACTGACCGAAATGGTTCCACGTGAACACCGTATCCTTTTATTGTGTGTTTAATTCTATACAATGATAAATGTCTCATTTTAATGTGCCAATGTGAAACCGTGAACCAAACATGTGCTATGCTTAATTTACTTGATTTATTAGAACTGCTTACATGTTTTGGAACCTCACTGGGCTGTTTAGCTCATTCCACGCATTTGTTTTCCTTAACAGGGTTCAAGATCGAGAGTGCTCGCGAATAATACTAAGTTATTTTTTTTTTTTGGAGACTTTAAATTGTATTATAGCAATGACTGTAGTACATATTCTTTTGGGTTGTATTTAAGCTTGAAGGTTAACTAATTTTAAGTATGAAATGTTTTGGAGTACTTTAAATGTATATTAAAAATATTTGAAGTATTTCTAGTTTTGAATTATGGATTGTAGTGAGCCCCGACGAGAGTTGGGCAGGCGTTCCGCGGATACCCTTGGGTTCGCCCTTAGGAGAAGTGGGGGCGTCACATTCTTTCCTTTTTTCCTTTTTTCTTTTTTTTGGAAACATAAACACATTCAAGTAAACTTCATTTGACAACACTTGCTAGTTTCAATTCAGTACCTTTCATCAACACATTAGGTCTCTATGCAGTAAAATTAAGAGAACACTTTGACACAAGATTGGACAAGAAAGTTTAAAAAGAGGTCTTCGGTAACAATTGCGGCCACATTCAAGTAAACTTCATTTGACAACACTTGCTAGTTTCAATTCAGTGCCTTTCATCAACACATTAGGTCTCTATGTAGTAAAATTAAGACAACACTTTGACACAAGATTGGACAAGAAAGTTTAAAAAGAGGTCTTCGGTAATAATTGCGGCTACTAAACAAAGAAAGGGTTAAAGGCTCAAATATGGCTCACTAATGGTCAACAAAATAATGGCCAGTCTTTAAGAAAGTTAAAGATAGCTAATCCTATGTGCCCTTGTCATTTTCATTCATAAAATTCATTAAAAAATGTGGTCTCGACATGCATAACATAGCAAGTTCTAGAATGACAAAACCATGCACGATAACCACTCAACAAATGAAAATAAGGCAAAATATAGATGAAATGCTCGTTAAAAGGTTCAAAATCTAACAAAGGGTTAACATTTATCAAATCCAGCACATTCATCATTCAAATCCATCATCAATAAAAATAAGATACTTTGCTAGCATAAATTTGCTATTCATACTTGCATCTTGATTGCATACATTCATCATAGCCAAAATGAAAAACTAGCTAAGAAATTCTAGTTAAGAAATTTGGAACAATAAAAGACAGCTGTCTAACTTAGCCCCCCCCTCACACCGTAATCTTACATTGTCCCTAATGTAAGAAATAAAAAAATACAAGAAAAAGAAAGGGAATAACAAAACTTCCCTAAACTTGGAGGAGAGAACAACATGGCTAAGGATCGGAAGCAAAAGGTGGGGTGAACCAACATGATAAAAGTAGGCCACCAAGTTTTGCGTCATCTTAGAAATGTACACCTCGAGTCAAGAAAGACGATCACCTATTTGCCTAATCTGCTCATAGAGACCCCAAAACCCTATGTCCCATGATAACGATGGTGGCGGTGCAGATGTAGAAGGCCGGGCCTCATTCCCAATAGCACCAACCATCTAAGAAGGACCCCTATGAGGTTGAGTCCGTCTAGGACCCAACGGAGTAAAATGGAACTCACCATTAAGCTGCTCCACAATTCTCATTTTTTTCCAAACACACTAATTCCAAAGGCTCCATAGTACAAGCCAATGCAAATCATGATTAGTAGGATTAAGAACTCATAAATTCACTACCAAATGAGTATAAAAACCAAGAATCAATAGTTTGTTTTCCTTAGAAAGCACTGACCGAAATTGTGTAGCCAACCAACACCTAAGAGTGACCTTAATATTATTCATCATGCACCATACAAAGAAGAACCAAGGTGTATAAAATTCCCTAGTCAATTCAACAGAAGCGGGACACCTAATGGCAATATAATTACGCCACCCAATTGAAGTAAACATCTCCTCAAGCACATTAGCAGTCTTCAAAGAGTCATGTGTAGGTGGATGGATATACTTACAAGGAATGTTCCTCTGCTCACAACAAATTGCATATCTTTTCTTGTCAATGTCCCTTGAAAAGGTCAAATTACCTCCAAAATGAGCAACTCTAGCGAGCAACTCTAGCAAACAACGGCGATTTGTGAACATGAAAAAGAATAAAATGCAGCAGTAGAACGGTGAACGAAGAGCTAGAGCAGTGGTTGGAAATGATGACAAACACTGATGGTGAAGATGGATGGTAGTGACAGCCACAACAACCGGCAACAAGAAATAACCAATGAATGGTGGACGACGAGGATCGGCCGACGACGTTCGACTACAACAACCGCGACCAATGGTGAAGTAACTAAATGAGGAGGAGCGAATTGGTAATGAGAAGATGATGGAAGAGACTAGCAGTGAAGGAAAACAGATGATGACAGCTCCCTATGAACTTCCCACGACAAGCAGCAATGATGGTGGTGAGGAATGTGTGATTGTATTGCTGGAAGAAGGCAAAGGAAAGAAGAAGAAAGAAAAAGAAAGAACGAAAGAAAGAAAGAAAAAGAAATTAGGGTTGAAAATATTTTTTTTATTTTTCCAAATAATTTTTTTTCCCAAAAGTACGTTTAGGCAAAGACTTTAGACAATCTAGATTTGGGCATGCCCAAAATATGTAGGTCTTCTAATAAAAAAATTTAAGTATTGCTAAACTGCAGTGTGACTCAAATGCGTAGGCATGGCCTGTCAACCAATAATCTTGTTGAAATTTATGAACTTGTGAAAAGAACTCATTCGTCAGTTTGAGCACGGTGCGCCTTGTCTGATAGTAGTTTTCTGTCCTCCAAAATAACTAACTCCAAATCAAATGCACAAAACAAAATAAACCTAAAATAAAAGTAAATAAAAAACTAAAAAAGAATTGGATTGCCTCCTAATTAGTGTCCTTGGCTAGACATGGCCACATATCCTCAAGTTGTGTAGATAGGATTCTCAAAGTGCATCAACTCTACCTCTTCCACTTGAAACCATTCATAATAAGGCTTGAAATGATGCCCGTTCACTGCAAACTTCTTTTTTGTCCTTAAGTTTTGAATTTCCATTGCGTCATAATGAAAGACATCCAACGAAAATGCAATTTACTTGGAAAAGCTTAAGTCTGGAGTGATAGAGAAGAACTTTCTAACCCACTCTTCAACACTTTACGAGTTGTTCTTTTTTATTCAAAGTGGTTTCCATATGCAAAAGAATGATAGAAAATTAAAATAGAATGAAATTCACTCTCATTTACACACCTTCGTACCACTTGATCTATACATTGTCTCCAAAGATAGAGATCATTATGACTTGATCTGTTCATTGTCTCCAAAGGTAGGAATCATCCCATATGTAGTACTTGGCATCATTCTTCAATTTATCTTTCTTAGCCTTTGTCCAACCTACAAGTACTTGATTAGTGACTAAGTAATTCACAATATTAGCATACCAAGGAGTAAATAAATTGACAGAAAGTAGTTGCTCTTTAGGAAAAATCTCCCTCAATGGAAGATTCTCTTTAACCGTAGGTATACGACTCAAGTGATCAGCAATTAAATTCTCTGCTCCTTTTTTTTCTCTTATTCCTAAGTCAAATTCTTGTAGAAGTAAGATCCATCTAATAACCTCGATTTGGGCCTCCTTCTTTGTCAACAAGTACTGCTGCATGATCAAAATAAATGATTACTTTGGCACTCAACAAATAATACCTAAACTTTTTCAAAGCAAAAACTACAGCTAATAATTTTTTTCTATCGTGGAGTAATTCAATTGAGTCTCATTTAAGTTTTTTGAAGCATAATAGATCCCATGTGCTACTTTGCCAATTCTTTGCCCCAATGCTGTTCCTACTGCATAGTCACTCGCATTGCATATTATCTTAAATGGGAAACTCCAATCCGGAGGTTAGATGATGGGTGGTGATGTCAAAAGCTCCTTTAATCTATCATATGCCTTCTTGCAATTGTTAGTAAACTTGAATGCCACATCTTTTTGCAAAAGTTTAAACAATGGTGCACCAATTTGCAAGAAGTCTTTGATAAACTTTCAATGAAAACCTACGTGTCCCAATAATAAAATGCACATCTCGTACATTCGCGGGGTAAGGTAAAGCAAACACAAGGTCTATCATGGGTTTATCTATTTCAATACCCCTAGATGACACCACATGACCCAAAACTATGTGGTACTTGATCATAAAATGGCATTTTCTTCAATTGAGCACCAAATTAGTTTCTATACACCGTTTCAAGATTAAAGTTAAATAATTAAGACAATCATCAAAACTGTCACCATAAACACTTAAATCATCCATAAACACCTCTATTACTTTCTCCACATAGTTAGAAAAGATACTCACCATACATCTTTGAAAAGTAGCAGGAGCATTACATAGCCCAAAAGGCATCTATTGGTAAGCATAAGTACCAAATAGGCATATAAAGGTGATTTCTCTTGATCCTCTGGCGTTATTACAATTTGAAAGTAATCTCAAAATCATTTAAAAGACAATATTAAGTACGCCTAGCCAATCTTGCAATCATTTGATCAATAAAGGGAAGAGGGAAATGGTCTTTCTTAGTTACTGCATTCAACTTGTGGTAATCAATACACTGGCACTATCTAATAGGCTTTCATATTGGAACCATTTCGCCTTCTTGGTTCGCTTCTACCATTACTTCCACCTTCTTTAGAACCACCTGAATAGGGCTTACCCACTGACTATCAGAAATAGTGAAGATTATTTCCACATCTAAAAGTTTGAGTATTTCCTTCTTCACCACTTCCATCATTAACGAGTTTAATCTTCTCTATGCTTGTCTTACTGGCTTCGCATCCTCTTCGAACCTGATCCAGTGCATGCATAATGAAGGACAAATCTCTTTGATATTTGTAATTATCCATCCAATCGCCTCCTTATGATCTCTAAGAAGTTGAATCAGCTTATCCTCCTGATTGAGTGACAACTGTGTAGAAATGATGATTGGTAGAGTTTTTTTGTCGCCTAGATAGGCATATTTCAGATGACTTGGTAGAGGTTTAAGCTCCACTTACGGTGCTTGCACAACAGAAGACAATAATTTTTTATAAGATTCAGGTATAAAAAGGGGAGCACATTTATACCTTGGAGAAGTAAATGGGAGTGACTACAATGCTTTGACCATATGTTGCATTTCATCATTTAATTCCACACCAAAAATTGTGATGTGAACCCGGGCCAGGGCCCAGTCCAAGTTCCATTGGGCCCAGTCACACGTGCACGGGCCAAGCTTTTCAAGGAATCACTCCAAGCCCTTGTTCGAGCTGTCCACGATCAACATGGAGCCTATAGAGATATTGAAGGCTTGGAGAGGGTCAATCAAGCAACTTACACTTTGGTCCAAGCCCAAGAAGACCCCAGTGGGCCTCCTTACGAAGCGGCCGAGTAGGGCCTTAGTCATTGTTTTCAATTTAGTTGGATTCGTTGTTCGTAGAAGGCATGGGCCGGCCCACCTTGATGACAAGGTAGCCGACCTCCCCTTTAGGTTTCTTTAGGGTTTTGTTATTTCATTAAGCCTATAAATAGGCTAGTCTTGTAAGGTTAAAACTTAGTTTTTGATGAATAAAATTCTTAGTGCATTCGTTTTCTTTCAAAGAGAATTCGAGCCTTTTAACTTGCTTGGCAAGGGTTATTGAGCAATCTCGCGTCCTGTCCTTGATTGTTCATCCGACCTATTCCCCTGGAGTATTCACCTTCATCGGAGTGTCGTCTACCACCTTCAAATCAAATCGTGTTGTCCGTTTGGTTAGAGGTTCCGCACACCAAGCGTAGGACATCCCCGCTAGATCCTTGGGCAAACGTGCTACGTGTCTCGACCGTGGATCGAGGAGCGTATCAGTTGGCTTCAGAGCTTTGGTGGAGGTATCTTCCGTTATATCCGTAGTTGTGTCTTAGTTTTCATTAATTCCGCTGCCTTGTTAAAAAAAAATTCTGTTCGCTAGCTTTGGTATTTTGTTGTGCCGTTTCCTTTCGTTTGATGTCTAGAAATTCTGGTCATTGCTTTTCTTAATTGAGTCCGTCCGTTTGTGTCTTCAAGTCTGTCCGTTGCTGCTTTGTTAGTCAAAAAAAACAAAAAAACAAAACACACAAAATCTGTTTGCATCGCTTGTCAAAGAGAAAAAAAAATTCTGTCCGCTAGTTCTCGTTGTTTGTCGCGTCAATTTCTGGACAGTTGTGTGTTATTGTCGATAGTCCCAATCTGCCCAGATTTCATACTCTAGTGACATCCATTCTGCCCAGCAATTAGCCTTGCCGAATCTGCAAAAAAAATAAAAAAAAAAAAAGAAGAAGCAAGTTGCGGCTAGGGTTCCAAGTTGCGGCTAGGGCTTTGCCTTGTGGCTAAATCTGTCCAAATCTTAGTAGCTTATTCAAGTTGTTTACTTATCTTGTCTAAACTGATTTGGGGTTAAAACTTGTTGGAGTTGAGAATCTTGAAGGAAACTACAACCATCTAGGGTTTCTTGAGTTCTTGGAATTAAATCTTGAAGTTCTTGGGAGTTCTTGGGAAATCTTGGAGTTTTTGGCTGATTAGTTGTGACGTAGAGCTGCCCAGAAATCTGGTTTGTGAACCTTTCTTTATAGTAAGTAGAGCTGCCCAGAAATCTGGTTTGTGAACCTTTCTTCCGTCCAGGTTTAGTTGCAGTTGTTAAGTTTAAAAAAAAAAAAAAAACAGAAACGCAAAAGGCAAGAGGGAAACAAGAAGAACATTCGGCCAACAAGAAACCAAGAAGGAAGCCGTAACTCTTTGTTGTCAAATCTGTCTTGTTATTTCTTGTTTCAAACCAGAAAACTTACATCAAGAAAAGAAAAGAATTCAAAAGTTTTTGGCCAACCAGAAAAATTACATCAAGAAAAGAAAAAAAGGAATTCAAAAGTTTTGGCCAACCTCTTCTTGAAATTCTTGGTTACCTTGAGCCTTGATCACTTGAGCAACCTTTGTTTGAGGTTCTTGATTATCTTGAACTTTAAACACTTGCACTTCCCTTCGCACAAAGAGTTTCTTGTAAGACCTTGCATCTATACGTGGCTTTCTTGGTTGAGGGGTGAACTTCTTGGGGGATTCTTGAGTAGCATCACTCGCATGCCCTTGGGAGCCCATTAGAGCCGAATTTCTGGAATCACAAGAGTTAATTTCTGGAGTCACAAGAACCGAATCTGCCTTGAAGGAGAGAGGGCCGAACTTCTTGTTCTTGGAGTAGAGGGAGAGCCGAATTGTTTGGGTAAATTGCGGCTGTGAAGAGGGAGTCTTATAGGGAGTTTAGCCGACTTTGGGAAGGGAATAAAGGGAAGAATTCTGGAAAATTGCGGTAAAAGGAGAGAGAGGGAACCGAATCTGTTTGGGGGGGGATTAGAAGTTGCTTAAAGAAGGACTTCAAGGGGATTACCAACTCTAACTTGTTTTCTAACTTAGTTTAGGAGACTAAGTACCACACTTGGATAACACTTGGACACCTTCCTACACTTTCTCCTCCATTTTAGGATATCCTCCTATATTTTATCATCCTTTTTAGGAAACCACTCCTACATCTTAGGAATTCTTAGAGTTTCCTTTCTTGGCAATATTTCCAAATCTGTCCACCACCTTTAAGCCTTCCAAAACCGTCCTTTCCTTCACCAAAATATCATCCACTTGCATCCTTCACTCTTGTTTACTCTTGTGGGAAAAGTTGGAGACAATTATTGGACTCGAGCAACATTACTCAACTACCTAAACCAACAGGTAAGGTACTTGGTAAGTTTTATAGAGTGACTTGAGCACTATACACGAGCGCGAGAGATACACTCAGGGAGTGAAGTGAGGATTATATTTGCACTTTCTTGCTTGTTACTAACCTTTGCAGGGGCACAAAAGAGACATGGAGCAAGATCAACAACCACCATCAAAAGACTACTCTCTATTGTTCACCGCCATGAGGCATGAGCTCAAACGAATCAGTGAGCAACAAATGGAGACGTTACACACTCGTTTTGAGGAGTTGTCTAGGAGCCTTACGCGAGGCTCTCGTTCTAGGTCCCATAACCGGAGTAACCATGGCACCAAAGAAACAAATGGCGAAGACTACTCCGCTAGTGAGGATGAGGAGCGACCCGAGAGGCCTACAAGGGACATGCCCAAAAACGAAATCAAGGGGCTTAAAATTCAAGTTCCCGCATTCAAGGGCAAAAGTGACCCTGAGGCTTACTTGGAGTGGGAAGGCCGTATCGAGATGGTCTTCGACTGCTACGACTATAGCGAGGAGCAAAAAGTGAAGGTTGCCACCGTCGAGTTCACCGACTACGCACTAGTCTGGTGGGACCAAGTGAGGACCACGAGGAGGAGGATGGGAGAACCACGTGTCCGGACTTGGCGAGAACTCAAGGCACTAATGCGCAAGCGATTTGTTCCTAGCTACTACAATCGTGATCTCCACTCTAAGCTTCAAACACTCACGCAAGGCAACATGAGTGTGGAGGATTACCACAAGGAAATCGAGATGGCCATGATGAGGGCCAACATTCAAGAAGACAACGAAGCCACAATGGCTAGGTTTCTTAGGGGTCTCAATCCTGACCTTCAGGATGCCTTGGAGCTTCAACATTATTTGGACATGCACGACCTTCTAGAACTCGCCATTAAGGCCGAACGGGGGAAGAAATTAAGACGGGGAGCCCGTACTTTCCAATCTCCTACCACCACCTCGTGGAAAGGCAACCAACCACGAAGAGTGACCCACGAAGTTGGAAATGCGACAACACCAACCTATTCTAACCGCTTCCAAGGTAATGCTTCTACCCGTAATGCCTATTTTACACCTAACAAGGTTTCTGATGTGTCCAGGTCTACCCCAAAGGCACCGCAAGAGACTCCTAAAGCTAGGAGTAGGGACATCAAGTGTTTTAAGTGCCAAGGGTTTGGGCATATTCAATCTCAATGTCCAAACCAACGGGTAATGCTGATCACTCACACTGGCGAAATCGTGTCGGATGATGACGAATGTGAGGACATGCCCGAACTGGTCGAAGACGACTGCCTAGAAGTAGAGCCAGCTGGGGAGGCATGCTCGCCTACACGTGGCGAAGTAGGTTGCTTGGTAGCACGACGAGTGTTAACCGACCGCGTCAAAGAGGACGAGCAGCTACAACGCGAAAACCTATTCTACACCCGCTGTAAGGTAGGCGACAAAGTGTGTAGTCTCATCGTCGACGGTGGGAGTTGCACGAACGTGGCCAGCTTGCTCATGGTTGAAAGTCTAGGACTCACCACTACCAGGCATCCACACCCTTACTGCCTCCAATGGCTAAGTGAGGATGGTGAAGTACGAGTCTTCAAGCAAGCACGCATTCCCTTTTCCATTGGTACTTACACTGATGAAATCGTGTGCGACGTGGTGCCAATGCATGCTACACATATCATTTTGGGAAGGCCCTGGCAATTCGACAAACACGTCACATTCGATGGAAGAGCAAATAAGTACACACTTTTGCACGATGGCAAACGTAAGGTCCTTACACCTCTCACACCTGCACAAGTTTATGAGGACCAACTACTTTTGCAAAGGGAGTGTGAACAAGACCGTCAAAAGAGGAAACTCAAGGCGGTCGACCCTGGTGACAGCTCCACGTCTACGACTGAGCCATCAACCAAGGGTCAAGGGAGCACACCTAGGGGCATACGCGACAAAACACCGGCCGCTCCGCCCACTAGGAAGCACAACATGATTATTAAGGCTAAAGATGTTCGAAAAGCGGTGCACTCTAATCAGCCTATACTTCTCATGATTTGCAAGCATGTGCTCTTAGATGTTGCTGAGCTCGACAAGGCTTTGCCCTCGAGCATAGTTGCTCTTTTGCAGGAATTTGAAGATGTTTTTCCTGACGAGGTCCCTGACGGTTTACCACCCATTCGGGGAATTGAACACCAAATCGACCTCATCCCTGGAGCACCATTGCCCAACAAACCTGCTTACCGCATGGGCCCTGAGGAGACCAAGGAGCTTCAAAGGCAAGTTGATGGCCTCTTAGGTAAGGGTTGGGTTAAGGAAAGTCTAAGCCCTTGCGCGGTACCTGTGATACTTGTTCCCAAGAAGGACGGTACTTGGCGCATGTGCACTGACTGTCGGGCTGTGAACGCTATCACTGTCAAATATCGTCATCCCATTCCCAGACTTGATGATATGCTTGATGAGCTCGATGGAGCTATTATTTTCACCAAAATTGACTTGCGGAGTGGTTATCATCAAATTAGGATGAAGGAAGGCGATGAGTGGAAGACAGCCTTCAAAACCAAGCATGGTCTCTATGAGTGGTTGGTCATGCCTTTTGGCTTGACAAATGCCCCTAGCACCTTCATGCGACTCATGAACCATGTGTTGAGACACTTTATTGGTAAATTTGTCATTGTTTACTTTGATGACATCCTGATCTATAGTCGTAGTGAGCATGAGCACTTGGAGCATGTACGATTAGTTCTTGAGACACTTCGACAGGCGCGTCTATACGCTAACCTCAAGAAGTGCACCTTTTTTACTAACGAGCTTGTGTTTTTAGGCTATGTGGTAAGTTCGCAGGGCATCAAGGTAGACAAATCCAAGATTGAGGCCATCGAACAATGGCCAACTCCTACATCCGTTCCTGACGTGCGCAGCTTTCTTGGACTGGCGGGTTTTTATCAGCGATTTGTTAAAAACTTTAGCACTATTGCCGCCCCATTGACCGCCGTGACAAAGAAGGATGACAAGTTCCATTGGGGGGAATCACAAGAACAAGCGTTTCTCGCCCTTAAGGACACACTCACACATGCACCTGTGTTAGCATTACCAAACTTTAATAAGACGTTTGAAATTGACTGTGATGCTTCTGGTGTAGGTATTGGAGCAGTCCTCATGCAAGACAAGAGGCCGTGCGCCTTCTTTAGCGAGAAATTGGGAGGAGCTGCACTGAACTACCCCACGTACGACAAGGAGCTGTACGCCTTAGTGAGGGCCTTGGAAACCTGGCAACACTACCTTCGGCCTCGGGAGTTCGTGATCCACACTGATCACGAGTCATTGAAGTACCTCAAAGGCCAACCCAAGCTAAGCAAGCGCCATGCCAAATGGGAAATTGTCTGTCTGCATGGTATGCCTAGGACCATTGTTAGTGATAGGGATGTGAAATTCCTAAGTTACTTTTGGAAGACTCTGTGGTCTAAACTTGGCACTCGGTTACTATTCTCCACCACCAGTCATCCACAAAGCGATGGACAAACTGAAGTTGTCAATCGCAGTTTGTCCATCGCACACTCGGCACACTACTTCGGGCATTGATTAAAAAGAATCTTAAGACTTGGGAAGAGTGTTTGCCTCATGTTGAATTCGCCTACAATCGAGTTGTTCACAGTGCTACACACTACTCACCTTTTGAGATTGTTTATGGCTTTAACCCGCTGACCCCTCTTGATTTAGTACCCTTACCTTCCTCTGAGCACAAAAGCTTAGATGGGAAAAAGAAGGCCGATTTTGTACGCAGGTTACATGAAGTCGCTCGAGCAAACATTGAAAGGCGTACTCAGCAATACACCCAACAGGCTAACAAGCACCGCCGCAAAATGATTTTCGAGCCTGGTGATTGGGTTTGGTTACACTTACGCAAAGAGAGGTTCCCCAAGCAGCGACAAAGCAAATTATCCCCCAGAGGGGATGGACCTTTTCGTGTACTCCAACGGGTTAATGACAACGCATACAAATTGGAGCTACCTGGGGAATACAATGTTAGCGCGACCTTCAATGTCGCGGACTTGAGCTCGTTTCTTGGTGAGGAGGATCCAGATTTGAGGGCAAATCCTTCTCAAGAGGAGGGGACTGATGTGAACCAGGGCCAGGGCCCAGTCCAAGTTCCATTGGGCCCAGTCACACGTGCACGGGCCAAGCTCTTCAAGGAATCACTCCAAGCCCTTGTTCGAGCTGTCCACGATCAACATGGAGCCTATAGAGATATTGAAGGCTTGGAGAGGGTCAATCAAGCAACTTACACTTTGGTCCAAGCCCAAGAAGACCCCAGTGGGCCTCCTTACAAAGCGGCCGAGTAGGGCCTTAGTCATTGTTTTCAATTTAGTTGGATTCGTTGTTCGTAGAAGGCATGGGCCGGCCCACCTTGATGACAAGGTAGCCGACCTCCCCTTTAGGTTTCTTTAGGGTTTTGTTATTTCATTAAGCCTATAAATAGGCTAGTCTTGTAAGGTTTAAGAGTTAGTTTTTGATGAGTAAAATTCTTAGTGCATTCGTTTTCTTTCAAAGAGAATTCGAGCCTTTTAACTTGCTTGGCAAGGGTTATTGAGCAATCTCGCGTCCTGTCCCTGATTGTTCATCCGACCTATTCCCCTGGAGTATTCACCTTCATTGGAGTGTCGTCTACCACCTTCAAATCAAATCGTGTTGTCCGTTTGGTTAGAGGTTCCGCACACCAAGCGTAGGACATCCCCGCTAGATCCTTGGGCAAACGTGCTACGTGTCTCGACCGTGGATCGAGGAGCGTATAGTTGGCTTCAGAGCTTTGGTGGAGGTATCTTCCGTTATATCCGTAGTTGTGTCTTAGTTTTCATTAATTCCGCTGCCTTGTTAAAAACAATTCTGTTCGCTAGCTTTGGTATTTTGTTGTGCCGTTTCCTTTCGTTTGATGTCTAGAAATTCCGGTCATTGCTTTTCTTAATTGAGTCCGTCCGTTTGTGTCTTCAAGTCTGTCCGTTGCTGCTTTGTTAGTCAAAAAAAAACAAAAAAACAAAACACACAAAATCTGTTTGCATCGCTTGTCAAAGAGAAAAAAAAATTCTGTCCGCTAGTTCTCGTTGTTTGTCGCGTCAATTTCTGGACAGTTGTGTGTTATTGTCGATAGTCCCAATCTGCCCAGATTTCATACTCTAGTGACATCCATTCTGCCCAGCAATTAGCCTTGCCGAATCTGCAAAAAAATAAAAAAAAAGAAGAAGCAAGTTGCGGCTAGGGTTCCAAGTTGCGGCTAGGGCTTTGCCTTGTGGCCAAATCTGTCCAAATCTTAGTAGCTTATTCAAGTTGTTTACTTATCTTGTCTAAACTGATTTGGGGTTAAAACTTGTTGGAGTTGAGAATCTTGAAGGAAACTACAACCATCTAGGGTTTCTTGAGTTCTTGGAATTAAATCTTGAAGTTCTTGGGAGTTCTTGGGAAATCTTGGAGTTTTTGGCTGATTAGTTGTAGTACGTAGAGCTGCCCAGAAATCTGGTTTGTGAACCTTTCTTCCGTCCAGGTTTGTTGCGTTTTTTAAGTTTAAAAAAAAAAAACAGAAAGAAAAGGCAGAGGGAAACAAGAAGAACATTCGCCAACAAGAACAAGAAGGAAGCCGTAACTTGTTGTTGTCAAATCTTGTCTTGTTATTTCTTGTTTCAAAACAGATAAACTTACATCAGAATAAAGAAAAGATTCAAAGTTTTGGCCAACCAAGAAAAAATTTACATCAGAAAAGAAAAAAAGGAATTCAAAAGTTTTGGCCACCTCTTCTTGAAAATTCTTGGTTTACCTTGAGCTTGATCACTTGAGCGCAACCTTTGTCTTGAGGTTCTTGATTATCTTGAACTTTAAACACTTCACTTCCCTTCGCTCAAGAGTTTCTTGTAGCCCTTGCATCTACTGGTGTGTTGAGGGGTGAACTTCTTGGGGATTCTTGAGTAGATAATGCGCATGCCTTGGGAGCCATTAGAGCCGATTTCTGGAATTCACAAGAGTAATTTCTGGAGTCACAAGAACCGAATTGCCTTGAGGAGAGAGGCCGAACTTTCTTGTTGCTTGGAGTAGAGGGAGAGCGAATTTTTTGGGTAATTGCGGCTGTGAAGAGGAGTCTATAGGCGAGTTTGCCGACTTTGGGAAGGGAATAAAGGGAAGATTTCTGGAAAATTGCGGTAAAAGGAGAGAGAGGGAACCGAATCTGTTTGGGGGGGGATTAGAAGTTGCTTAAAGAAGGACTTCAAGGGGATTACCAACTCTAACTTGTTTTCTAACTTAGTTTAGGAGACTAAGTACCACACTTGGATAACACTTGGACACCTTCCTACACTTTCTCCTCCATTTTAGGATATCCTCCTATATTTTATCACTCTTTTTAGGAAACCACTCCTACATCTTAGGAATTCTTAGAGTTTCCTTTCTTTGGCAATATTTCCAAATCTGTCCACCACCTTTAAGCCTTCCAAAACCGTCCTTTCCTTCACCAAAATATCATCCACTTGCATCCTTCACTCTTGTTTACTCTTGTGGGAAAAGTTGGAGACAATTATTGGACTCGAGCAACATTACTCAACTACCTAAACCAACAGGTAAGGTACTTGGTAAGTTTTATAGAGTGACTTGAGCACTATACACGAGCGCGAGAGATACACTCAGGGAGTGAAGTGAGGATTATATTTGCACTTTCTTGCTTGTTACTAACCTTTGCAGGGGCACAAAAGAGACATGGAGCAAGATCAACAACCACCATCAAAAGACTACTCTCTATTGTTCACCGCCATGAGGCATGAGCTCAAACGAATCAGTGAGCAACAAATGGAGACGTTACACACTCGTTTTGAGGAGTTGTCTAGGAGCCTTACGCGAGGCTCTCGTTCTAGGTCCCATAACCGGAGTAACCATGGCACCAAAGAAACGAATGGCGAAGACTACTCCGCTAGTGAGGATGAGGAACGACCCGAGAGGCCTACAAGGGACATGCCCAAAAACGAAATCAAGGGGCTTAAAATTCAAGTTCCCGCATTCAAGGGCAAAAGTGACCCTGAGGCTTACTTG